>NW_028261382.1:7461510-7479010 GCF_051295495.1 Thamnophis sirtalis
GCCCAGACCTTTGCGGGGGTCGCTGCTTCTGGGCGACCCCGGACTGCACAACTTTGGTGGTCTGAAAGCCGTGAGCTGCTTGCATTACTCGGTGGGGGGGGCGGCGCCACGTTTGCTACAACGGCAGCGTTTTTCGGCGATCTAGGCGATTTCATCGTGCCTATTGAGCTGCCTCACTGGGGCTTTGTAAGACCATTATTGCTCTGGAGGGAGAGAGGACGAATTGAACTAATGTGGGGTCTGAGCAGATTGGATGGGCGATTTTTTCTTTTGGTGTTGCATCGGCCCCTCCGGACAGCTGCCTTTACTATCCAGCCTCACTTTCCTTCCAGCATCGCCTCCTCCCTCCCTTGCCCCTGCTCGGTCAAGTGGCCCTCTGGACGCATTTTACTCTTTGCCCTCCCTGGTTGCGGTGAGGCCTTTCCCTGCGTCTTCCATCTACCATCTGACGCCCCCCTACTGTGGCATTTTAACCCTTGCCCACCTTTGGTCACAGACTCTGGATTTGCAACCCTGCTAGCTCAGTTCCATCTGGCTTTAAACATTATTAACACGACCACCTGTTACCATCTCTGGGACTATATCTGGGGCATCGCTTGTGGAAGAAGACCCCCTGTTTTCCCCAATTGTTCCGGACTCTTTGGACCTATTCAGACCTGTAAAAAAGGGGGACGTGAGTTACGCCCCTGTATACCCTCTCTGGACCAGAACTGGACGCTAATTATTATCGAGAGCCAATTGGCTCTGCCTGGACTCGCACCCTAATCAACTGCGCAATCCACTTTTTCTTTCTTTTCTCTACCTCTTCTTTTCTTACTTTGTATGGGATATGTTAGTGGTATGTATGTAATTGAATGAATGATCCCACTTTTTATTGCCATTATTGTTGTATTTTTATGTTTTTAACTTACGTGGGAATTGTTTGGGGGAGTGTTTGAGTATGTATGATTCGGAGGGCCTGCCGGGAGTGGCGGGGGCGATGGGGGTGGTTGAGGGGACCAGCGACACAGGAGAGGGTCGGGGTATTGCGGTCGTAACAGGGAAGGGCAGATACGGCGGGGACTTTAGGGCAGGCCATTACCGGGGAAGGAGGGTTCGCTACATTGCAGAGATCCCTCCTTCCGGCCCTAGGAGTCCCACTCCAAGACCAGATGGCGTGAGTAGTCAGGACCCTGGTCTCAGGCTGTTGTCGCTAAATGCCAGGTCTGTTGTCCATAAAGCTCCTCTCGTCCGGGACTTAATTTTAGACGAGAGGGCAGACCTGGCATGTATTACTGAGACCTGGCTGGGCCCAGAGGGAGGAGTCCCCCTTGTAGAACTGTGCCCAGAAGGATTTCAGGTGCTGCATCAGCCTAGAGCCCAGGGAAGGGGTGGAGGTGTGGCCGCCGTTATCCGGGAGTCGTTAGTTCCTCGTAGGGTCCCTGCTCCGGAGATTGTCGGGTGTGAGTCTTTGCTGTTAAAGTTGGACCTCAAGGGTCAAGTGGGTCTGCTGCTAACGTACCTGCCTCCCAACAGCGTTGCAGCAGCCCTCCCCTCGCTCCTCGAGTCGGTAGCCGAGCTGGCAATTGAGTTCCCTAGGCTGATGGTCCTGGGGGACTTCAATTTGCCGTCGCTCGGTGAAAGCTCTGACGGGGCGCAGGAGTTCATGGCTTCCATGACAGCCATGGGCTTGACCCAAGTAATTCGAGGCCCAACCCATTCAGCGGGACACATGCTTGACCTCGTATTTCTCTCGGAGCAGTGGATTTGTGATCTTGGTCTGAGGGGGAGCGACATCATACCCCTGTCGTGGTCAGACCACTGCCTACTGAGGCTCGACTTCCGGAGGCCAAACCCCCACTGTAGGGAGGAGGAACCGACCAGGTGGTTCCGCCCCAGGCGTCTTATTGAGCCGTTAAGGTTCCAGACAGAGCTTGGGGTCATTCCTGACACTCTCGCCCACAGTCCGGTGGAGACTCTGACTGCTGCGTGGCACTCGGCAGCGTCGGAGGCCCTCGACCGGATTGCGCCACTGCGGCCCCTCCGAGACAGCGGATCCCGGAGACCCCCTTGGTTTACCGAGGAGCTCCGGGAGATGAAGCGCCGGAGGAGATGCCTAGAGCACCGTTGGAGGTCCGACAAGTCCGAATCGAACCGAGCAATGGTAACCACCTGCACCAGGGAATACACCAGGGCACTCAGGGCAGCAAAAAGATCACACATAGCCACCCTGGTTGCATCCGCTGAGTCCCGTCCGGCCGCCCTGTTTAGGGTAACCCGCTCCCTACTGAACAAAAGGGAGGCGGGGGAACCCTTGCAGGGCAGAGCCGAAGAATATGCCCAATTTCTAGCGGACAAAATTGCTCGGTTTCGGTCGGACTTGGACTCCATTCCTGCAGTTCCAGCCGAGACACTGGGGGACCAAGTAGAACAGCTCTGGGTTGAGTTTCAGGATGTTACCCCCGGGGATGTGGACAAGGCCATGAGAGCTGTAAGTACCTCCACCTGTGCTTTGGATCCGTGTCCCTCATGGCTGGTCAGGGACTGCAGTGAGGTGACACGAGGCTGGATCCAGGCGGTTGTGACCGCCTCCCTTCGGGAGGGGAACTTCCCCGCCGCACTGAAAGCGGCGGTGGTGAGACCCCTCCTGAAGAAACCATCCTTGGATCCGGCTGTCCTTAATAGTTATCGCCCTGTCTCCAACCTTCCCTTTCTGGGAAAGGTTGTTGAGAAGGTGGTGGCCTTTCAGCTCCAACGGTCCTTGGAGGAAGCAAACTACCTAGACCCCTTCCAGTCAGGCTTCAGACCCGGCTACAGCACAGAAACCGCTTTGGTCGCATTGATGGATGATCTTTGGAGAGCCAGAGATGAAGGACATCCCTCCATCCTGGTCCTCCTTGACCTCTCAGCGGCTTTCGATACCGTCGACCATGGTATCCTTCTGCGACGACTGCGGGAGGTGGGAGTGGGAGGCACCGTGTTACGGTGGTTCTCCTCCTACCTCTCGGACAGGTCGCAGTCGGTGTTAGTGGGGGGGCAGAGATCGTCCCCTAGGCCCCTAAATTATGGGGTGCCTCAGGGGTCGGTCTTATCCCCCCTACTATTCAACATCTACATGAAACCGCTGGGAGAGATCATCCGCAGGCACGGGATCAGATACCATCAATATGCGGACGATACTCAATTGTATCTGTCCGCCCCGTGCCAACTCAATGAAGCGGTGGATGTGGTGAGCCGGGGTCTTGAGGCCGTTATGGACTGGATGAGGGTTAACAAGCTTGTGCTCAACCCGGAAAAGACCGAGTGGCTGTTGTGTTTTCCTCCCAAAGATTTGGCTAATATACCATCACTCAGGCTGGGGGGTCAAATTCTATACCCCTCAGAGAGGGTTCGCAACTTGGGAGTCCTCCTGGATCCGCAGCTGTCATTTGACCACCACCTAACGGCTGTGACCAGGGGGGCATTCGCCCAGGTTCGCCTGGTGCGCCAGTTGCGACCCTTCCTGAATCGGGAGGCTCTCACAACAGTCACTCGGGCCCTAGTGATCTCTAGGCTGGAATACTGCAATGTGCTCTACATGGGGCTGCCCTTGAAGAGCATCCGGCGACTTCAGCTAGTGCAGAACGCAGCCGCGCGAGTGATTGCGGGTGCTCCTCGATTCACCCGCATAACACCTATCCTCCGCGAGCTGCGCTGGCTACCTGTCGATCTCCGGATGCGCTTCAAGGTGCTATTAATCACCCATAAAGCCCTTCATGGCAGTGGATCTGGATACTTGAGAGACCGCCTTCTGCCAATTACATCCCTGCGACCAATAAGATCTCATAGGTTAGGCCTCCTCCGTATTCCATCGGCCAGCCAGTGTCGGCTGGCAACTACAAGGAGGAGGGCCTTCTCAGCAGTAGCCCCGGCCCTTTGGAACGAGCTCCCTGTAGAGATCCGCACCCTCTCCACCGTCCAAGCCTTCCGCACAGCCTTGAAGAACTGGCTCGCCCGCCAGGCCTGGGGATAAGGATAGTGACCCCTCCCGAATGATGAATGTATGTTGCTTACCATTTTAGTATTTGTCTCTATTTTGTTGTCTGTATCCCCCCCCTTCCTAGTTTATGTGAGCCGCCCTGAGTCCCCTCAGGGAAAAGGGCGGCCTACAAATTCCAATAAACTATAAACTATAAACAACTATAACTCTGGCTATGCACAGTATATATGTGAGTGGATGAAAATGAAAAAATGGAAAATAAAAACCTTTTGAAATAAGATGCCGGCCTGGCCTGGATGGAGATTTTTCTTCTGGCAGTTTCATCTCCGGACCAGAGATATTAGCTTTGAAGATGGGTGGACATCTCCTCTTTCAATGAGCTTTCAAGGTTATTTCCAGCACTCTTTATGGATAGCTATTTCGGACTTACTTTGTTCCACGGGGATTTATTCTCAGGACACAGAAGATGAGATGACAGACAGGATTCTGGACATGTTTTGGTCTACATCAACATTGACAAGTTGAGTACATTGACATATAGTAGAAATACACCAAGGGGAGGAGGAGTGGGATAGAAGGAAGAGGGGTAGAGTGGGCAGGAGAGAGGATGGGAGGGAGGGTGAGAAGGAAGGGAGGGAGTGGACTGGGAGAGAGGAGTGGTAGAGAGGGAGGGGAAGTAGGGTAGAGGGGAATGATGGAGGGAAGATAGTAAGTTGGAGGGGGACGGAAGAAAGAGGTGTATGGAGAGCGGAAGAGGTATATTGGGTTTCTATTTGAGTTTGAGTTTTATTTTATTTATATTTCTGGGGGTATTGTTGACAAGAGGAACTGCTGTGATTATTGTTTAATGTTGCATGGCCCCGGTTATGCACAGTATATATGTGACTGTATGAAAATGAAAAATGGAAAACAAAAACATTTTAATAGGAAAAAAAACATTAGCTAATGTTCAGTAAATATTTGCAATGTGTAGAGATGATTTGGATTTTGACGCCATGATGATGATGAAACCATGATGATGAAGAAGCCATGATGTTCTTCATTTCATTTCATTCATTTCATTTTATTGACATTTATTCATTTCAGAAGAAGAAGAAGTCCCTAAGACCTCCAAGGAAATGTAGGTGATGATCAAAACGAATTTTAAAAAAAAGCAATCTTGGGACATCTCCTACAATATCCTTTGTAACTGTCCAATTACTTTTTAGCTGGTAGATCTTTGAGTGATGAGGGTTAACTCATTCTTATTCAACTCTTTCTTGGCTAATTAAATTGATCAGGATGCTACCTATTCCAAGATTATGTTGTTAGTTGCGAAGTCATATCTGACCCATCGCGACCCCATGGACAACGTTCCTCCAGGCCTTCCTGTCCTCTACCATCCTCTGGAGTCCATTTAAGCTCACGCCTACTGCTTCGGTGACTCCATCCAGCCACCTTATTCTCTATTGTCCTTTTCTTCTTTTGCCCTCAATCGTTCCCAGCATTAGGCTTTTCTCCAATGAATCCTTCCTTCTCATTAGGGGGCCAAAGTTCTTGAGTTTCATCTTCAGGATCTGGATTTCTAAAGAGCAGTCAGGGTTGATCTCCTCTAGGGCTGACCGGTTGGATGGCCTTGCAGTCCAAGGGACTCTCAGGAGTCTTCTCCAATACCAGAGTTCAAAGGCCTCCATTCTTTGGTGCTCAGCCTTCCTTATGGTCCAACTTTCACAGCCATCCATTGCAACTGGTGATCCATATGGAAGTATTAACCATGTCTGATCCTGCTTAGTTACTTAGAGTTTAGCCATAGCTGGATGGGCACTGCCATTCAAGAGCCTAGGTGAGCTAAAATCCAGCTAGGCAACCTGGGGACACAGATAAGAAATGAATATAGTTTTGCTTTTAATCAGAGCGTTTCCCAGCCTCGTTCAAATTATTATTTGCCAGAAATGGCCGACATTTAGGATGATCGACTTTCTAAAAATGCAACCAGGCAGCTAACTTTCTCATAAATAAAGTGCCATCATCCTTGACATAATGCTGCTGGATGTGCAGTCTGAAAAACATGTGATGTCAAGAAATCGAGTTATGTCTACTTTTATAGTCTTCCAATTAAAGGAAATACAATTACATTGAAACTTGCGGTCCAGGATTTTAGGCAATGGATCTTGTCTACGACACATCTCCATCTCAAAAAGGATGATTATGGAGAAGGCATATGTTTCTTAAATGTAGCAGCTAGATATTATATCCCTGGATGTGCCTTGATACCTGTGGTCTTGTGTTTGTGTGTATGTGTGTGTTTGCGTGTGTCCCATCTCTTAAAAAGGCAGGGGTCCATTTATTTCTATCTTATCGTCTCATTAAAACTACTATTTCATTCTACTGAGAAATATCTTTGCTTTCTGTCGTTTGGCCAAATCGATAGAGCGGTAAAGGGGCCCACGGACATACATCAAATTGGAAAAAAAAAAAAAGCAATTGCTTTAAAAATAAAAGCAATCCACGTGGGCTGGACAGGGACAGCTAAAGGGCTGGGTGCGGCCATAAAACACCCATGTTTGTCCTGGAAGTTATAGACAATCGAAGTTTGGATTGTTCCGATCCTCCCATCAAAAAGAACTCAACAAAAATAGCATTGTAGATTGTGGAACAGATATTGAATCTGAACATTGGAGGATATCAGTTCCATCCATCCATCCACCCACATCTGTCTTTCTGTCTGTCTACCTCTCTGTCTATCTGTCTATCTTATCTATATCCATCTATCCATCTCTCTCTCACACATCTATCTATATCTGTCTGTCTGTCTGTCTGTCTTTCTGTCTACCTATCTATAGCCATCTATCCATCTCTCACTCTCATATATCTATTTATATCTATCCGTCCATTCATTCATCCATCCATCTACCTACATACCTACCTACCTATTCTATCTATAGCCATCTATCCATCTCTCTCTCTCCCTCTCTCACCCTCTCTCTCCCTCTCTCTCATCTATCTATATCTGTCCGTCCATCCATCCATCCATCCATCCATCCATCCATCCATCCATCCATCCACCTACGTACCTATCTACCTATCCTATCTATAGCAATCTATCCATCTCTCTCCCCCTCTCTCTCATCTATCTATCTATCCGTCCGTCCATCCATCCATCCATCCATCCATCCATCCATCCATCCATCCATCCATCTACGTACCTACCCACCTATCCTATCTATAGCCATCTATCCATCTCCCTCTCCCGCCTCTCTCCTCCTCTCATCTATCTATATCTATCCATCCATCCATCCATCCATCCATCCATCCATCCATCCATCTACCTACGTACCTATCTACCTATCCTATCTATGGCCATCTATACATCTCTCTCTCTCTCCCTCTCTCCCTCTCTCCCTCCCTCCCTCCTCTCTCTCATATCTATCTATATCCATCCATCCATCCATCCATCCATCCATCCATCCATCCATCCATCCATCTATCTATCTATCTATCTATCTATCTATCTCTAGCCATCCATCTCCCCATCCATCTGTCCTGGAATTAATTTATGCTACAGAGCTGAAAGCATGGATGACGATGATGATACCACAAAGATGATGATAACAATGATATTAATAACATCACAGCAATTCCGATTCATTAGTACAGGAACAGATGTCCGAAGCAAAGTTCAAATTCAAGTGAAGACATGCAGCAGAATGGGAATGCTAGGCAGGAGCACATGAATGCAAACGTATCCAGTATTAAGGCGGGGAGGAGAAGCTAACACCATAAAAAGAGAAGCTAATGTCACACCGTCTTCCCTCCCCTTGTCAGTTTTAAGTTCAGTTAGAAGACTGATCGACAGCTGACGCTCGCTTCTTTTATAAATGCAAAGCCCACACCTTGAAATATAACAGTGAACTGTCTTTGCAAAGTCCAGGCTGCAACAGGGCTGTCAGATTGTAGGCAATCATCCAGGTATGCGCAGCTCAGTGGTGGGTTTCAAAAATTGTTTGAACCTACTCTGTGGGCGTGGCCTCCTTTGTGGGAGTGGCTTGCCACCCATGTGACCGGATGGGAGTGGCTTGCCGCCCATGTGACCGGATATGAAGATGCCGACGACACTTGTCAGAACCACCTTAAATTACCTCACCCACAGCATTGGCATGCATAAGAATAGGATGTAAACTTGTTTTTTAAAAGGCATCTTTGGTTTGCGTTAAAACAACTTCAACACACGCAATGTTCTGATTGCACCACAAACGCAGTAGTCATCCTTACCTTTCACACAGGCACTGAGTTTTATAAATAGGAGCATGATAGTGTAGAATAATCATATCCAAGGACCAGTGGTGGGTTTCAAAAAAATTTGGAACCTCTCCTATAGGTGTGGCCTGCTTTCCGGGTCCACTGGTGGAACCTCTTCTAACCGGTTCGGTAGATTTGACGAACCGGTTCTACCAAATAGGTGCGAACTGGTAGGAACCCACCTCTGGCACAGCTAGGCTGACTGATGTCACCTGGAGAAGGCGGAGCAAGGAACACATGTCTTTGAGCTCCAAAGGGGGCATGGGACAATATACTTCCATTACTGCGTTGACTATCCATTGCTCGGTCCTGTTCCTTGTTTTGATGGGCAAGGAAGAAGAGTGCTCAACTTATCATTGACGTGATGGGAGAGAAGGAATAGGAAACATTTTTTTTTTCTCTTGGGGGGCATAACTTAGAAGTGGCTGGAAGTGAAGCCAAGAAAATCCTTCCTTCTTCTTTCCTTCCTCCTTGATTTTGTTTCCCCATCTCTGATTCTTTCCCTGTCTCTTTCTGACACCCTCTTTCTCATGGCATTCTTTTCTTCCTCTCTTCCTTTCCTCTCTTCCTCTTTTCCTTTCTCCCTCCTTCCCTTTTTCTTCCTGCCTTTCTCCCTCCTTCTTTTTCATTTATATTATATGTATGAACAGAATTAACACAAATTGCAGATACCAATCAAAAGTAAAGAAAAAAAGGATGAAATAATGCTCATTTTTAAAAACTCAATGAAAATAAAAACAATATACCAAGAAGGTGGCATACTGGTTGTGATTTGATCTCTTCGGGGGATCCCGGGGATCCCCTATACAAGTATTTTAATATTGCAGACTTGCAGTATTATAAGTCATACTGATATTATAGAACACTTTAATTAAGCGGGTCCCTTGAATAAACATAACTTTGAGTTTCAAATAACACTGATTTCGTTGTTGTCTTAGGTGACATCTGTGAAAAAAATTCAGGTGCTCAGGCATGAAAATGTACCGCTCAAACACTATACTTTTCCGCTCACACTGAAAAAAAATTAGAGGGAACATTGGATAGGATAGAGGAATAAAAAATAGGATAGAATTAGTAGAATTAGAATAGAATTGATTTAATAGAATTAGAATTGGATTGGATAGGATAGGATAGAATTTATTTAATGTAATTAGAATTGAATAAGATAAGATAGGATAGGATAGGATAATAGAATAGAATGGAACAGAATAGAAAAGAAAATAGGATAGGATAGGATATGGTAGGATAGGATACAATTAATAGAATAGAATTGATTTAATAGAATTAGGATAGGATAGGATAGGATAGGATGGGATGGGATGGGATGGGATAGGATAGCATAGGGTAAGGTAGGATAGATTAGAAAATGGATTGGATTGGATTAGATTGGATTAGATTGGATTAGATTGGATTAGATTGGATTGGAGTGGAGAGTGGAGTGGAGTGAAGTGGAGTAGAATAGAATAGAGTAGAATAGAGTAGAGTAGGGTAGAACTAGAATTAGAATTAGAATTAGAATTAGGATATGATTGGAGAGGAGGGAAGGGAAGAGAAGAGAAGAGAAGGGAAGGGAAGAGAAGGGAAGGGAAGGGAAGGGAAGGGAAGAGAAGAGAAGAGAAGGGAAGAGAAGAGAATAGAAGGGAAGAGAAGAGAAGAGAAGGGAAGGGAAGGGAAGGGAAGGGAAGAGAAGAGAAGAGAAGGGAAGAGAAGAGAAGAGAAGAGCCTTACTGGCCAAGTGTGATTAGATACACAAGGAATTTGTCTCAGTTGCATACGCTCTTGATTTACAACAACAAAGCAATAATATTAATAACAGGAAAGTAATAATAATGATAATAATGACCCCAGTAAAAGAAGATAATGGATACATGAGAAGGATAAAAGTAATACAGCTACACTATATGGGGAAATATACTTAGGCATAAGGCCGTATTGGGTTCCTGTCTCTCTCTCTCTCTCTCTCTCCTCTCTCTCTCTCTCTCTCTCTCTCTCTCTCTCTCTCTCTCTCTCTCTCTCCCTCCCTCCCTCCCTCCCTCCCTCTCTCCCTCTCTCTCTTTCTCTTTCTCTTTCTCTTTCTTTCTCTCTCTCTCTCTCTCTCTCTCTCTCTCTCTCTCTCTCTCTCTCTCTCTCTCCCTCCCTCCCGCCCTCCCTCCCTCCCTCCCTCTCTCTCTCTCTCTCTCATTTCTGTTAAGAGGTCAGCATGGCATAGAGCTCATTCTAATCTGGCGGGGGGGGGGGAAATTAAGGAAAGCTGTGGAGAGAAAGAGAAGAGAAAAGGCATTTGATTTCCTAGACATGTACGTGTATGAATTTAGTTAGAGAACTATGTACGTATATGAATTTAGGTAGAGAACTCTTGGGATTCTCTCGATAATCTTCTTTCATTTGTTTCGATGCCCTACATTGAGCGTAAGATCATACAGCATGGCCCAGAAAGTTGCCAAAAAAACCGTTATTCTGTAATATAATTAACTCCCCACCACAACACACTGTGAATCTTGACATCAGCCACCTGGCACACAATGCAAGCTGCATTATTGGGCGTATGTGTAAAAATTAAAAGGAGGGGTTGCCATTGGCAACTCCAAGTTCAGTCCTTAACCTTTCCAAGGGTTACATTTTTTTCCCCCTACGTGTTCTTGGAAACCTACGATCTGCCGATTCGGGTTGCAAAACAGCCTCGGTGGCGCTGGTTGGGAAAATCTTCTTGCATTTTTATCCCCTGTCGAAATGGTGGAAACAGAAATAAACTGTTAAACTCACTTAGTATGGTGTGCTGAAGCCTGAACCTTTCCAAATTTGCCGGACGGTATTTCCAAGTGAGATTTTTTTTTAAAACCAACGCTATATAGAAATATATCTGCTGCAAAAAAAAACTCCGCATTGGCGACAGGAAGGGCATCCGGACAGTAAACACTCAGCTCCAATCAGTTGCCCAGGTTCCACCCCGCAAGGGATTATGGGGTCGTTAAACGAGGATAGGATATATTCTCCGGCATATTTCACGAGCTTTTATAAGAGATCCAGAATGTATTGCAATTCTTGGTCAATTCCTTATCTTTTTAAGGAAGAAGCCACTCAGAATTGCCTTGTGGGGTAGCTAGTAAATAAATTACTTAATAAATAATCAATAAAAACAAATGGGGACCATTTTTTTGTACAAAATCTTCATCGGGAATCTTCATCGGGAAACATTGGATTTAGACACATGAGAAATAGAATATGGTACAAACCTTTTAACCTTAGGACGGGTGTGTGATCAAATACTATATAATATAATATATGCCTACAAGCCAAGCTCTTGTGGGCATAGGATTCCTCAGGTTTTGGGATTCTGGGTTGTTATTGACTTTAACCAGAGGTGGGTTCCTACCAGTTCGCACCTATTTGGTAGAACCGGTTCGTCAAATCTACCAAACCGGTTAGAAGAGGTTCCACCAGTGGACCCGGAAAGCAGGCCACACCTACAGAAGAGGGTCCAAAAATTTTTGAAACCCACCACTGGTCCTTGGATATGATTATTCTACACTATCATGCTCCTATTTATAAAACTCAGTGCCTCTGTGAAAGGTAAGGATGACTACTGCGTTTGTGGTGAAATCAGAACATGGCGTGTGTTGAAGTTGTTTTAACGCAAACCAAAGATGCCTTTTCAAAAACAAGTTTACATCCTATTCTTATGCATGCCAGTGCTGTGTGTGAGGTAATTCAAGGTGGTTCTGACAAGTGTCGTCGGTATCTTCATATCCGGTCACATGGGCGGCAAGCCACTCCCATCCGGTCACATGGGTAGCAAGCCACTCCCACAAAGGAGGCCACACCCACAGAGTAGATTCGAACAATTTTTGAAACCCACCACTGGGTATCTCCCATGATTTCTGGAGGCAAACTGTTCCACTAGTTAATTGTCCTCACTGTTAGGAAGTTACATCGAACAATTGGAATAAGGGACTTCAGGATTCATGTGTGCCATTCTCAATCTGATGGGACCATAACCAGACCACAGCCATCTTGCGGTCTTCAGCTGAGGGCATTTATGCCATGTGTTTGAGGATAGGTGGGATGGATGAGGGTAATAGGCCGCAGATAGAGATACCTGTCTGTCTAAGTGGAATGTGGTCTTCTTTGGTGGTCAGATTATATTCACCAGATCTTCTGTTCTTGGAAACAATAATCTCCAGCCTCAAGGTGGTCAATTTGCCACTGCCATCTGTATACCAGGAAATCTCTTCTGCATATTCCCTTAGTCCAACATTTCTTTTGGGTGTTGGCATTCTCCCAAATGGATGTCCCCAGTGCCCTCTGCTGGTAGATGTACACCCTCTGTTTTAAGCAGAGGTTTTGCAGTGGAGCAACAGGTAAGCAATCCAAATATTTTCGTTTTAGCTCTTTGCAATATTGATAAGGCTACAGAAGCAAGCATGTTTCCTTTTACCTATTTATTTATTAACGAGTTTATCTACATTGCTTTTTCAAAGATAAACATGTGCCCCTGGGTTGCCACATAACAGCACGTGCCCTAGGAGGCAGACAGCAATAAAATACAAAGTAATAAGTAAAGGTTAAAGTTCCCCTTGCACATAAGTGCTAGTCGTTCCCGACTCTAGGGGGCAGTGCTCATCTCCGTTTCAAAGCCGAAAAGCCAGCGCTGTCCGAAGACGTCTCCGTGGTCATGTGGCTCTCACGACTAAACGCCGAAGGCGCACGGAACGCTGTTCCCTTCCCACCAAAGGTGGTTCCTATTTTTCTACTTGCATTTTTTACGTGCTTTCGAACTGCTAGGTTGGCAGAAGCTGGGAGAAGGAACGGGAGCTCACTCCGTTTCGGGGCGTTAGGGATTTGAACCGCCGAACTGCCGACCTTTCTGATCGGCATGCTCAGCCTCTTAGCCCCTGAGCCACCGCTAAAATACAAAGTACAAAACCACAATCAGAAGTATCCAAACCGTTAGACTACTTGGTAAGACAGATCAGGCAGTTAAAAAAACAACACCACCACAACAACTCATTGAACACATGACTGGGTATTTACAATAAGCTTAACTAGTCGTTTCATGGGTCGAAAAGTCTGGAGGAAAAGCTTCAGATCTGGGTTGTCCAAGATGAAGCTTAACAAGGACTTCCCCACAAAAGGATGAGACCTCAAGTTGTTTCGAAGTTCTGATGCTGGAAAGGAAGAAAAAAAACAGCTTCTTCTGGAGGTCTTCAATCCATGGTGCTCGTTCGGGGCAATACAGCATTCTGGATAAACCTAGTCCTGAGCCATGAGGTGCGAGTGGGGGGCACATTTCAGTGGTGCCCAGAAATGGACCGATCGTCAAGGAAGCACATGTTCATTGGAGACAAGCTCATCTGAAAGGACCAGTGAAGGACTGTCAACAGATGGAACGCTGTCGTTTTTTAGCACGTGTTCAAGATTTCTTCCTCAGGTGCCCGTCTACTGGCCCTGTTCTCTTCCAGACATACCCAAGATTTGATCGTTTGGAAACTTGGAAGCTATTCACAGGCAAGGATCATGCTCAAATAAGTCATGCAAAATAACAACAGGGGGGGGGGAAATAGACGGATGTAGGTGCATGGAGATGATTGACGAGCATATGAAATTGCTCCTCAGATGGAGTCCCAGATGACCTTAGCAACAGTTGCTTGGAATATATATGGAGCCCTACAGGTTTGCATTTGTGTTTCACAGGGAACGTCGCCCGGTCCAATTTTCACATGGAGTAGGTCATGATTGCAAGGGAAAGAGGAAGTGGTAGTGAAGGTGGTAGGAAACCCCTGATTGTATGGCTCCTCCGGGGAGCGAGGCAGTCTGCTAATCACGACGCGCAGTCCTTTTTTTTACCCCTGATCTGCCCTTGGATGACAGAGCTTTTTGGTGGAAGAAGAGGCAACTGAGTACCGATACGTGGCCAGAGAAGATGAAGAGAAGGCGGGTAGATGCGACAGGTAGAAAGCAAAACTCGAGTGGTAGGGTCCTTGGTGCTCCCTGAGCTTGGTTGCAGGTGTTTCATTACCTAGGTAGGAAACGCAATTGATGAGGTTACTTGAGTGGCGTGGTGGCCTAGAGGTGGAGGTCTCGCCTCACAATCAGGAGGCTGTGAGTTTGATCCTAGATAGAGGCAGATATTTCTCTCTCTGGGCACAATGAGAAACAAAACTCTGCCCTGGGGATGGGAAAGGCATCCGGCCAGTAAACACTCTATTAGCTCCATTCAGTTGCCCAGACTCCAACCCGCAAGGGTTGTTAAAAGAAGATGATTGAGTAGGTTACTGTTGTGGCCCAGCAGGAGCCGTTGGAGCTGCCACCAGACTCCGACAGCGAGGGGCCCTATGAGTCAGCTTTGGAGGATGTGGAGGACCCTGGACAGGGTTCCGACTCCAAGTAGGGTGCAGAGAGGCTGGTTGGCCACCAGGAGGCGCCTGAGCCCTGGAGCCTGAGCTCCCAGTGGGGAGGAGACAAGGGAGAGTGATCCGGACGCCAGCAGTGAGTTGTTCCTGGATGCCCGGCACCGAAGAGCTAATAGGCATCAGGAACAATTGCGCAGTTACAGCAGGTAATTGCACTCAGCTGGTGGTCATTAGGCTTCTCTCCAGAGGACTGCTTGTGCACACGCCCCTTTTGCAGAAGTCAACGCAGGAACTAATGTCGGAGGACATTATTGTGAGCTTGGCAGGCTGGATTGCTGCCACGGCTTGTCTGTGCTGGATTGCTGCCCAAGCTTGTCTATGCCAGTTTTCTGCCAAGGACCTGTCTGTCTGTTAATTAAATGCTGTAACTTATCTTTGGCTCGGAGTGTATTGGTGTGGGACGAGGGGGGTCAGAACAGGTTACTTAGTTAGGTAATGAAACATCTGCAAGAAAGCCATCAAGCTCAGAGAGTACCAAGGACCCCACAGTTCAACCCTGAGCTACAGATATTCTCCTCTATTAAAACCCAGGTTGGGAGTAAGGAGTCAAGCCTTGAATGATGAGTTTGTGACTCTCTCCATTATGACATCCATATTGCTTTTTCTTTTCTTCAGTTGACCTGAGACCCGTTTTCCAGTTTAAGCTAATATTAATCTTCCTTACCTACCTCAACTTTTAAAACATGTTTAGGCTCCTTGACTGGCTGTGGGTTGCAGATGGGGAATTTTGCAGCCTTCTGGATTTTTCCTGGATTGTAGCTTGGGGTTGTAGTTCCTCACCAACAGTCATGCAGAGCAAAGTTGCTAGGAACAAGTGGTTGAGATGCACCTGGAAACCTGGCGTTTCCTCACCCTTGCAGTAGCGTAGTAGTGCAAAGAACCAGCGTCTGTCCTTG
Organism: Thamnophis sirtalis; assembly: GCF_051295495.1. Lineage (NCBI taxonomy): Eukaryota > Metazoa > Chordata > Lepidosauria > Squamata > Natricidae > Thamnophis > Thamnophis sirtalis. The sequence goes on from NW_028261382.1 coordinate 7,477,053, forward strand.
GATAGACATTCTGAGAACTATTGGAGGACACTGCATTTGGGACCTCAAAATTGGAGTGTCAAATGCTGCAGCCAAACGACATGGACGAGAGTGGTTGGCTAGAGAGGACTTGATTTAACACAGGCACCTAATTATTATTTGTTTGCATTCTTGTGACTGTCATTGTTTATTTCTGGTGACCATGATGTTAATGAGATGTGTGGCTTGTCAAGGATTTCTCAAATCACCTTAATGGGGAAGAATTATGGAGATCATCTAATCATGCAATGGTCCCACGGTTGGGTTCTTTCCAGATGTGTGGGGTGGACCAAGTCCCAGAATCCACAGCTGTGACTATCATGTCTGGGGGATTTTCAGAATGGAAGTCCAGCACATCCATGGCTCCCAAGTCTCAACCAGGCGTGATGAAGATGAACCGTTGCTGAAGACATCATGGATGCAAATGCTTCGTCCATTCGCATAATGCAATTTTATAAGCTTGCTAGATCAAAGACAACCGATGCGGAATGACTCATTTCCGACGTTTGCATTTGATGCTTCCTCGGGGTCAGCGTAACCAAAGTTCGCTCAATTGTGGTCTAAATTCTCAAGGTGTTTATGGGTCCTCTTGAGCACGATTTGGTTTAACAACAGTACAAATACTATCCTTTGCATTGTGCCCCGAGTTCCACCAGTTGGCCATTTGAATTAGCAAACCACTAAACACTCACAAAAAGGCAGCAGATCGATGCATTTCGGGTGGGTGAGAGTTATTCACACGTCATGCTCAACTCAGTGGTGGGGTGATGCAAAATGGCAGCTTGGTAACTACAGAGGATATCCTGGGCTTTTGTTCTAGAGCAGAGGTCTTCAAACTTGGCAACTTTAAGACTTGCGGACTTCAACTCCCAGAATTCTCCAGCCAGAATTCTGGGAGTTGAAGTCCACAAGTCTTAAAGTTACCAAGTTTGAAGACCTCTGTTTTAGTTTGTGTCTATCTGCATTTTTTTTGTTGGGTAGTAAGATGGAACAGCTAAAAGTGATAGAGCGAGAGACGGGAGGCTGGAGAAGACTAGCTAGAAGAGATGCCAGCTCTTATTCATGGTCCCATTTCTGTCGAATGGTTGTGCGATTGAACTTAAAAAGCGAAAAAGAAGGGGATTTATGCTTGAAACTTATGTAGGCTCCATTGATGATCAGAAGACAGAAAGATAACAAGTTCTGCTTCTTCTGCTTTGTTGTACCACACAGTGACTCAGGAGGACTTGATGGAGAATGGAGATACTGCCTCTTCTTGAGACTGCAATCGGGGTCTGTTGCTCTGAACAAGTTGTATCATTCTATTCCACTTCTACTTCCTAATGAACACAGGCATGGAAGAATAGCAACAGCAGCTATGAACCACTGCTACTGCATGGCCCAATTCATCCCCGTAGACCTGCAGAAATCTGGCTTCTTCCAAAATGAAATCTCTACGTCACAATTCCGTGTGTGCAGAATCAGTTCTAAAGGTGTTTATGGGTCCTCCTCAACGCAATGATTCCTAACAAGAGTGCAAATATTACCTGCTGTGTTGAACCTGAATTCTACCAATGGGCCACTTGAATGAGCAAAACTGTTGGGTTTAATCAAGAAATGTTTCATCGGGAGAGTGGATCGATGCACCTTGGGTGGGGTGAGAGTTTTGAATTTGATGAGGGTCATCCAACCAATCCAAATAGGTCTGAGATCATCTTGGCAACCTGAGCTTGGATGGGGTTTTATTTATCCTGATCGTTCTTGCCCAGGGATTTCCTTGGGGTGAAGATCATTTCCAGGAGCGGCTGGCTTTCGTTGGGATGCAGAGACAAGTCATTGTTTTTGGGAATGTGGTTAAGACCTTGGCCTTTCAGAGTACGGATGCAGCACCTTCTCAAGAGGGTCACCAGGATGGCCTTCATCATGACCATCGCAATGAACTTCCCAACGCAGCCGCGGGG
>NW_028261382.1:7484010-7511510 GCF_051295495.1 Thamnophis sirtalis
CTACACTGGACTCCCATCAGCGCAATGCGGCATCACAATACTGGAAAGCCGAACCCCAGAAGCGCAATTTGCCTTGCAATGGAAACAATAGGCCAGAGATGTCCAACCTTGGCCAAGTCTTGCGGACTTCAACTCCCAGAATTCCCCAGCCAACATGGCTGGCTGGGGAATTCTGGGAGTTGGTCCACAGGTCTTAAAGTGCCCCCCCCCCCCGGCCATAGGCAGTCTCAGATTAACAGTCTCAGATTCAATGATGGTACCTCCAGTTAAAAGGATCAGGTAGCAGATCTCATGAAATTGTTCCACTTAATCTTTGAGGGCAATATACGGTACTGAAAAGAGGCTAGTCCTCAAGTTACAGCAGGAACAGAGCCTGCCCATCAACAGCCATAACTCACAATGGTTGCCAAACTGAACATTACGACCTTTCTGGCAGCGGTTGTTAAGTGATTCACCACATTCCTTAAGTGAATCTGCAATCGTGACGTGAACCGATGGCTGGCCATGTGTGTGGTTTTGCTGAAAGCCAGGGGTACATGTCAGTATTTGGCCAAAAAAGTGTCATAAAAATCAGTCACATGACTGCAGGACATTGCAAACGAACCACTGTAAATGCAGTTAGGTTGCCGGATGCCCGAAGCGTGGTCACATGACCTTGGGGTGGGCGGGGCTGACCCTTGGAACTTCAAATCCAGGTTGCTAAGCAACCCCTCAGGCAGGTCTGTCAGAACGACAAGCGGTTGCTAAGCAACCAGTCATAAGCCAAGGACTACCTGTGGATACTTTAGGCCTCATATAAAAAGTTGATAAAAGATCAACTTCCCTCCAGATTTCTGTTATTGTTTCCCCAGTGTTGGAAAGGAAAAAAAAATGGTATCCAGATTACCTGGGCAAAAATCAGCTCGGACGCAAAATCCATGTGTTCCTCCAGGTTATCGGCGGCGAAGAGCTTCTGTCGTTTCTGCTCAATTAAGGTCTCGATGCTTTCTTTCAGGTCTTTCCTGAAAAAAAAAAAGGAGAAATCCTTTCGGTTCAACACTAAATGTCGTTTGGAAACAGGATGATATGAAATTGTTCTGACCCAGTTCTCAAAACCTCTGAAGGGAATTTAATTATTTACAAATGCCGGCAGTCCCGGCAAAAAGTTTCCCTCACAGGCTAACAAATCTATCCGGCTGGAAGATGAATAGTTATCTGCTACATCTATTCATCTCCGTCCCTTGCCTTTGATCCCCAGAGCTAGGGTGGGGCTTTGCTAGCAGCAGTGGCTCTTCCATCCCAAGGACTGGCCCATAGATTTCCACTGCTCTCCTCTCCTCTGCCTTCTGCACATCCATGCGTCAGGCACTGGACCCAGCCGTTCCTCCTCTTCCAGACCTGGAGGCTGTTGACTCTCCATCTGAGGGCTGACGGACAGCCCAGGGTCTGCACCTCTCTGTCTCTGCGTCTCTCTCTCTCTCTGTCTCTCTCTCTGTCCCAAGAACCAGCCCATAGATTTCCACTGCTCTCCTCTCCTCTGTCTTCTATGCATTCATGCGTCAGGCAGCTGTTCCTCCCCTTCCTCATCAACCACCTCCAGACCTGGAGGCTGTTGACTCTCCATCTGAGGGCTGACGGACAGCCCAGAGTCTGCACCTCGCTGTCTCTGTCTCTGTCTCTGTCTCTCTCTCTCTGTCCCAAAGACCAGCCCTTAGATTTCCACTGCTCTCCTCTCCTCTGTCTTCTATGCATTCGTGCATCAGGCAGCTGTTCCTCCCCTTCCTCATCAACCACCTCCAGACCTGGGGACTGTTGACTCTCCATCTGAGGGCTGATGGATGGCCCAGGGTCTGTTCCCTCTGTCTCTCTGTCTCTCTCTCTCTCTGTGTCCCAAGGACCAGCCCATAGATTTCCACTGCTCTCCTCTTTCTCCCTGACAGCTCCATTCTCTCTTCCCCCTCGAAGCTCTCCCCTTGCCCTGATGCTGATCCTGACTGCCATACTGCCTCCTCCTCTGATTCGGATGCTGGAGGGGCCGACGCGGCCGAAAGGCCACAACAGAAATAATTGTTGTGAACATAAGAAACGGAATGAAATTGGTTCTAGCAGAGTTGTTGCAAAGCTGCTTTTTCCTTCCAAACGCAACAGGGCTGGTTTATTTTTTTTCCCCCTGGAGGAAGAAGAACAAAATGTTTCGTTTCTCATCCAAGAAACTTCATCAATTTGTGATGGCGGAGGAGATGGCTGGGTTGGCGTGGCCAGGTGGTCATGTGACTGGGTGGGTGTGGCCAACAACATCACTCATCACACCCAGCTCCGCCTCCCGGTCACTTGCCTCCAAGGCAGAGGTGGGATTCAGCAATTCTGACTGGATGAAAAATGGACAAAAAACAGACCCCAAATGGCCACAAAACAGCTGGAAAATGGGCCAAAAATGGGTAGAGGTGGAGCCAGACAGTGGTGGGATTACCCTTTTCGGCAAACTTGGCAGAATTTTAACAACTAGTTTGCCTGAACCGGTCCAAACCGTCTGAGTCCCACCTGTGACCTTTGATTTATAGGCAGCCTGATCCTCAAAGGCATACGTGCTACTTACGCAGATGTCTCGTACTTCTTGTAAAACCAGGAGAACTTGAAGAAAATGTTAGGTTTCAGGAGAAGAGCTTGCCAAGCATCAAAGTAGTTCTGGATTTTGAGCACAATGGCATGTTCTGAAAGGACAAGAACAAGATAATTCTGAGTCCAGATTATAAGTCCAAAGTTTGAAAAGGGATAGTAATGCTATGGGCTGTATTTGGTCAAGTCTGTAAGGATGGGCCTCGGGTTCCACCACAAAACCGCGCTCGACTAAACCACGTCCGATTAAACCGCGTCGCTGACGTCATCAACAGGGCGACAACAGTGCGGAGACAGAAGCACACTGTAAACCCTAAATGAGGTGCTGTGCAAGGAAAGGCTGGGCACAGAGTCTCTCAAATTCACGGACAGATCTTCACACTCCTGAAACGAATCTAACGACCGACTGACTGAATTGTTTCCTGCAAAAGCCCACTCCCCTTTCACTCCTCTTTTATGTCCTATGGGAGGGGCCAATCACCTCCCAAATTGACCCTGATTTCTGAGTTGTTCTTTTCTTCTGTCAGCTCTGCGCATGCGCACACTGGGAACAGGCTCCAGCTGTTCCTCTGCCTCACTGCTGTCTAGCTCCGCAGGGACCTGATCACTGCCAGATGGCGTTGGCCACGTCTCTGCCTCCAATGCAGAGCCCTCGTCCGAGCCTTCCCCAGCCTCCAGGACTGTCCCATGCTCCTCCATAACCCCTTCACTGTCCTGTTAGCTCTGCTGGCTGCTGGAGCCACATCACTCAACACCAGAGAAGTCTCTTGGAGGCCAGAAGCTATCTCAGGAGCAACCCCCATCCATACATCCTAAAAGAGGATTCCTTTTATTCCTCCTCCCATCCATTTTTTTAAAATCCTCCCAACAAGCATCCTATATTCATTGCCTGCTCAATGAATGTTCTGCTGCCTTTGTCTTCTGCAGTTTTGGTTAAAGAAGCATTCACATTCACTTCAGAAGACCCTGTGAGAAAATATTACATGTGTACCCTGTTTGCCCACAAATAAGCCCTCCCTGGATAATAAGCCCTCCCCAGATAATAAGCCCTCCCTGGATAATAAGCCCTCCCTGGATAATAAGCTCTCCCTAAAAATATTGCAACACAGCAGCAGCCATGAGGTGACCACGCTCACTGCCTCCTGCACCTCAAAAATAATAAGACCTCCTCAGGGATGAGTTCCTGCCAGTTCTAACCTCTTCTATAGAAAAGGTTCCACAAATCTACAGTGCCGTTTAGAACCAGTTCCAGCTCCCTCCTTCCGTCCATCTGCCCATCATCAAGATGAAGAGCAAGAGGAGGAATTCTGGGAGTTGAAGTCCACAAGTCTTAAAGCTGTCAAGTTTGAACACCCCTGGGTTTTTTTTTTCCTAAAGGGTTAGGGTGCAAGGGTCTTGTAACTTGACAACTTTAAGACTTGCAGGCTTCAATGCCAGAGTTCCTGAGCCAACATGACTGGAGGAGGAATTCTGGGAGTTGAAGTCCACAAGTCTTAAAGCTGTCAATTTTGAACACCCCTGGGTTTTTTTTCTAAAGGGTTAAGAGTACAAGGGTCTTGTAACTTGATAGCTTTAATACTTGCGTGCTTCAACTGCCAGAGTTTCTGAGGCAACATTTTGGTTGCTAAGCAAGAGCGCTAAGTGAGTTTCACCACATTTTACAAGTTGACCATGTCCACCCAGTCACATGCCTGGCAAGCCACTCCCACCCGGTCACATGGTCAGCAAGCCACTCCCACAAAGCAGGCCACACCTACAGAAGAGGTTCTAAAACATTTTGAAACCCACCACTGGACCTCCCCCAAAATAAGGCCAAGTGCTTATTTCGGGGGTCAAAAGTAAACAAGACCCTGTCTTATTTTCGAGGAAACATGGTTTTACCATCAAGAGGGATGCCGAGAAAAAGCTTGTTTGATGTGTCAAGCATGATGCGCCTCATAAGGTTCAGAGCGTTGACATGTTCCAACTCGGTTGTCTCTTCGTTCAAGAGATCCAGGTGTGCAATTGTTGATTTGACACAGATGGCTATCATCCTCACAAGACCCGGTCCAGAAAGAGCTGAAATTTTACAAATGTCTTGATTATTTTTCTCTCTCTCTACCTTTTTTTGGGAAACAAAGTTTTTTTTGCATTTTTTGTTACATATTTTGACTTCTTTTATAAACATTTTTCTTGACATTTTCTTGACATTTCCTTTTATGCATAGTTCATTTTTACATCGTATTTTCATTTTCCATTTCAGTCGCCTTCTTTTCATTCCGTATTCCTCCGCTTTGTTTTAATTTCTTCTTAATACATAAACAATATCATTGTTTGCCTCTCTGAATTAATCAAATTGAACATATCATTTCCATCTATTACTCTGTTTTACTCTTAATAACATACGTCCAACAAATTTAATTTTATACAGTAAACATTTCATTTTATTAATTTTCCACAAGTAAGTACTATTATTCTATTTCCCTCCCATCATATTGAATGTATGCCATTGGCTGTATTTACCAAATTTCATTCTACTCTACTAGTAAACCCTTTTTTCCCCTCCTCCTTTCAATCATTTTCTCTTAAGTCTCTCAGGAACTCCACTTCTCTCATATTCTCTTCTCTCCACCCATTTACCTGGTTTTCTTTCTTTTTCTTAATCTTAAAATTTCTATGGTTTTTTTTCTTTCCAATTTCTCTGCCTTTCTATTTGTAGAAATATACATTTGCTGCTTGGAGGGCTTAACTGACACTCCGTGAGACACCATACATTGCTTCCTTGGTTAGGCAAAAGGACATCTTTTCATCCCTAATCTCGTTATGCAATGGCATTTTAAATCAAAATTAAGAAAACAGGGGTCTTTGAGGGGTCCTTCTTTCTCCTTCTCCTTCTGTACCTCAGCTCAGAAACAGACCCGAAGGCAGAGTCAGAGTGGGAAGACCCCAATCGATATATTTACCCTTGGTGAAAAATGGACGGATCTCCTTCCACAGCCTTGGATTATTATTAAAGATGATGCCGTTTTCATGCATGCCAATGCACTGCAAACCAGGTTTGCTGCCGAATCGAGAACTGTAGTGTCCGTGTTTCATGACGTGGAACATGCTTGATGATCTAGATGGTGGAAGAAGAAGAAGAAGAAGAAGAAGAAGAAGAAGAGGAGGAGGAGGAGTAAGTGGAGGAGGAGGAGGAAGAAGAAGCAGAAGAAAAAGAAGAAGAAGAGGAGGAGGAGGAGTAAGTGGAGGAGGAGGAGGAAGAAGAAGAAGAAGAAGGGGAGGAGAAGGAAGAGGAAGAGGAGGAAGCAGAAGCAGAAAAAGAAGAAGAGAAGAAGAGGAGGAAGAAGATGAGGAAGTGGAAAAGGAAGAAGAAGAAAAAAAGAAGCAGAAGAAGAAGAGGAGGAGGAGGAGTAAGTGGAGGAGGAGGAAGAAGAAGCAGAAGAACAAAAAGAAGCAGAAGAAGAAGAAGAGGAGGAGAAGAAGAGGAGGAGGAGGAGGAGGAGGAAGTGGAGGAGGAAGAAGAAGAAGAAGAAGAAGAAAAAGAAGAAGAAGAAGGGAGGAAGAGGAAGAGGAAGAGGAGAAAGCAGAAGCAGAAAAAGAAGAAGAGAAGAAGAGGAAGAAGAAGATGAGGAGGTGGAAAAGGAAGAAGAAGAAAAAGAAGCAGAAGAAGAAGAGGAGGAGGAAGAGGAGGAAGAAGAAGAGGAAGCAGAAGCAGAAAAAGAAGAAGAGGAGGAGGAAGAGGAGGAAGAAGAAGTGGAAGAGGAAGAAGAAGAAAAAGAAGAAGAGGAAGAAGAAGAAAAAGAAGAAGAAGAAGGGGAAGAAGGGGAAGAAGGGGAAGAAGGGGAAGAAGGGGAAGAAGGGGAAGAAGGGGAAGTAGAAGAGGAAGAAGAAGAAGAGGGCTTTAGATGCAACAACTGGAACCTCAAATTGCAAACTAAAGTTTATCCAGAGCCAATTCAGAACCAGTTTTTTTTTATTAAAAAAAATGCTTTTCAAGGGCAACCTTGAAAAGGCACATTGTGGCCGTCCAAGGTTATCTACCTTCCAATAAGGGTCTCCTGGCTATCCCTGCCCCCGGCTTCCTTCTCCAACTGGCTTGGGTTTTCATTGTCCACCCAGAGTAGGCAACGGAGAAGGTAATGAAAGTGGTAACACATCTGACTATTTTGCTGTGCTCAGATGAGCTAGAAAATTGGCTTCTTGGTATCTGTGCTTGGACAGCTGCAGGCTATTTTGCTGTGCTCAGATGAGCTAGAAAATTGGCTTCTTGGTATCTGTGCTTGGACAGCTGCAGGCAGCCACAAAAGTGAATCCCCTTTAGAGGGCGATAGAAGCTTAAAAATGTCAGCGCCATCATCTCAACGCAAAAGAAAAACCAACAGTTAAGTTGCAGGTGGAGAAATTAAGGGAGGAAGAGTGCGGTTTTCATTCTACAGCCAGTTCAATCAGTTGTGAGCAAGTTAAGGACCTAAGCTGAAGGATCTCACAGGCTTTTTTGCCCCTTTGCCCACCCCCCACCCCGTATTGATAGAGAACAAAGATTTACTTGCTAATGACGAGGGTCTCTTCTCCATTGATCCAGACTCTCATAAACTCTCCGTACATCTTGTTGTAATAATTACAGGCGCTGCCCACTCCCATCCAGAGGAATCTCCCGTGGGAAATAAGTGGGCCGAGCCCCATACAGTAGCCAGGCCCTAAAAGATAATAGGAGGCAGAGAAAGGAAGGGAGGGAGGAGGAAGGAAGGATAGAGGAAAGGGAGGAAAGGGAGGAAGGGGAGGAAGGAAGGAAGGAAGGAAGGAAGGAAGGAAGGAAGGAAGGGTGAGAAAAATAGAGGGAAGGAACAAAGGTAGCAATGGAGGAAGGAAGGAAGGAAGGAAGGAGGAAGGAAGGAAGGGAGAGAAAAATAGAGGGAAGGAAGGTAGCAACAAAGGAAGAAGGAAAGGAGGAAGGAGGAAGGAAGGAAGGGAGAGAAAAATAGAGAGAAGGAAGGTAGCAACAAAGGAAGAAGGAAAGGAGGAAGGAGGAAGGAAGGAAGGAGGAAGGAAGGAAGGAAGGAAGGAGGAAGGAAGGGTAAGAAAAATAGAGGGAAGGAAGGTAGCAACAAAGGAAGAAGGAAAGGAGGAAGGAGGAAGGAAGGAAGGAGGAAGGAAGGGTAAGAAAAATAGAGGGAAGAAAGATAGCAATAAAGGAGGAAGGAAAGGAGAAAGGAAGGAAGGAGAAGAAAGGTGAGAAAAACAGAGGGAAGGAAGGTAGCAACAAAGGAGGAAGGAAGGAAGGATGGATGGATGGATGGAAGGAGGAATGGTGAGAAAAATAGTAGGAAAGAAGGAAGGTAGCAATGAAGGCAGGAGGAAGGAGGAAGGAAGGATGAGAAAAATAGAGGGAAGGAAGGTAGCAATGAAGGAGAAAGGAAGGAAGGGAGGAGGGAGGGAGAGAGGGAGGGAGGGAAGAAAGAAGGGTGAGAAAAACAGAGGGAAGGAAGGAAAGAAAAATAGAGGAAAGGAAGGCAGGCAGGGAGGGAGGGAGGGGAGAAGTAAGGTAGGAAGGATCAATTAGGAATTTTATCATCAATAAACATAAGACTTTAATCACGTCCTGTGTGTAGACCCTGTTCCTGGACCATGAGGTCTTTAACTAGGGTTTACAGAACAAACCAACTCTTACCAGATTCCCACAAAAACAATAAACCGTAAAAATATGATTTATCAACTGGAATGGATGAAACCACCCCATGCTCAGCCACAAATTAACCAACCCTATTAATGCTTATAATGTTGTCTAAGAGCAATAAAGGACACTTTACAGAGGTGGCGAAGGTGAAGTATAAATGTGGAGTAGCAATGGGGAATCTGTATTTTCTAAAGATTGGCAAATGCCACAAATCATGGCTTGTAAAACACAAGGAGTGGATTCCAACAGCCGCCTGAGCCAAATGTTAATTGGTTGGATGCCGCCCAGCTCGTGAGACGGGTGGCTAGATAAAAAATTTTAAAAAAACAAATAGAAAATAAAACACCGAGCAAAGGAAATCCTCACAGGTGCCTCACTTTAGAAAGGGGGTGATGCATAAGGCAAAATAAATAAATTATAATAATAAAATAGCTTGGCTGAGTCACGCCGCCCCCTAGTCTTTCCTTTGTTCTTCCTTAAATGGAAAAATATTTTTTTCCCCCCTGGGCCCACAATTTGAAACTTGGTGGGGTTGGACTAGAAGCCCTCCCAAGGTCCCTTCCAACTCTTGTCATTCTTTTAAAAACCTACCTGGTATGGAAGATGTTTCTTCGCAAGTCCAGATGAGGAAAAGGAACGTCATCAAGAGCAGAAGTGGTAGAGTCGCAACCGTCGGGATGCTTTCGGCTATCGCTTTGGAGATATTATAGTGCATCGGATTCAGGATTTCCAGGAGCATTTTGCTGTCCCCCAAGTCGATCGGTTCGGCTACGGGTAGAAAGGCAAAGAAAAACCTCTAAGTTAGTCTGTCTCCCCTCCGGTTTGATCTCGCCACTTAATGAATCCTGCTCCGCGATGTGGCTTGTTTTATAACAAGGGCAGAGCCTCAGATTAGACGACACCAGAGACGTCAAAACAAGAGTAGAGAAGATTCACTGGTCCTACAAACCAAAACATTTCTGACCTTGGTTTGGAGGGCCCAGGTTGCTTGGAACAAAAAAAAAAAAAAAAACCTCCAGGCCGATGGAGTTCTCCTATCTCCCTCATTAACCTTGGATGATCGTCATAAGGTAGGAAGCTGGGAGCCGGTGCCAATATTGTCCCCCAGAGCCAAAGGAATTAAGGAGGTCTGCCGTGAATTGAAGCCCCAACTCCTTCTTTTAGAAGGGGTTCCTTTGAACATCTGTGGCTGGGTTCTGAAAAAAAATGTCCTTGGGTTTCTGAGACAGTCTTATTTCCAAGTCCATCTTCTGGAGGAGGGAGACAGTAGACAGGATGGGTTATTCTAAGGCACTTCTCTGCAGCTTTTGCCCCCCAGACTTCATTTTTGGGGTGATTTGGATGGAAAAGAAGGCATGGAAAAATGCCAGCTTAAATGCAGAATTTCTTCCTGCTCATGGGACTGGTTTCTGTTCGTCTTACAATACAATAGCAGAGTTGGAAGGGACCTTGGAGGTCTTCTAGTCCAACCCCCTGCCTAGGCAGGAAACCCAATACCGTTTCAGACAAATGGCTATCCAACATCTTCTTAAAGACTTCCAGTGTTGGGGCATTCACAACTTCTGGAGGCAACTTCTGTTCCACTGATTAATTGTTCTGACTGTCAGGAAATGTCTCCTCAGTTCTAAGTTGCTTCTCTCCATTATTAGTTTCCACCCATTGCTTCTTGTTCTGCCCTCGGGTGCCTTGGATAATAGTTTGATGCCCTCTTCTTTGTGGCAGTCCCTGAGATATTGGAACACTGCTATCATGTCTCCCCTAGTCTTTCTGTTCCTTAAACTAGACATACCCAGTTCCTGCAACTGTTCTTCATATGTTTTAGCCTCCAGTCCCCTAATCCTCTTTGTTGCTCTTCTCTGCACTCTTTCTAGAGTCTCCACATCTTTTCTACGTTGTGGCGACCAAAACTGGATGCAGTATTCCAAGTGTGGCCTTACTAAGGCATTATAAAGTGGTATTAACACTTCACGTGATCTTGATTCTATCCCTCTCTTGATGCCACCTAGAACTGTGTTGGCTTTTTTGGCAGCTGCTGCACACGGCTGGCTCATATTTAAAAGGTTGTCCACTAGCACTCCAAGATCCCTCTCACAGTTACTACTGTTGAGCAAGGAACAGTAGTAACTTAATCTTAATTTCTTAATTTCATCGTATTATCCCCCTTTTCTGTTAGAAGAAAGCAAAAGAACAGCCTTCTTGATCACATTCCCATATCATTGCATAAATCTATGGAGGGGTATTGGATCCTCTATAATCTCCTATTACTTTCAGGAATGGAAAGCAAGTTTGCGATCAAAGCTGATGAAACAATAGACTTAATGGAAGATTATTGAAGGATATAATCAAAAGGGGGGGTATATGTGTTTGTGTGGGGGTGCTACAATATAGACCCAGTTTATCTGACTTGCTGAACCTTAAGGCAAGGATGGTGGGAGCCTTTCATGGCTTAGCCCTAAGGATGAAACTTATATGTTGATAAGATCCAGGGGGGCTGGACTAGAAGACCTCCAAGGTACCCTTCCAGCCCTAGGAGTCTATGATCCTAATGATAGTCAGCTCCAACGTCTTAACCTGTTAACGACTTCTTCAGCTTCAACCTCAATAACACATGGGCAACAGAGGTGGGTTCCTACCTGTTCGCACCTATTTGGTAGAACTGGTTCGTCAAATCTACCGAATCGGTTAGAAGAGGTTCCACCAGTGGACCCGGAAAGCAGGCCACGCCTACAGAAGCGGCTCCAAACTTTTTTGAAACCCACCACTGGTCCTTGGATATGATTATTCCACACTATCATGCTCATATTTATAAAGCTCAGTGCCTCTGTGAAAGGTAAGGATGACTACTGCATTTGTGGTGCAATCAGAACATTGCGTGTGTTGAAGTTGTTTTAACGCAAACCAAAGATGCCTTTTAAAAAACAAGTTTACATCCTATTCTTATGCATGCCAGTGCTGTGTGTGAGGTAATTTAAGGTGGTTCTGACAAGTGTCGTCGGCATCTTCATATCCGGTCACATGGGTGGCAAGCCACACCCATCGGGTCACATGGGCGGCAAGCCACTCCCACAAAGGAGGCCACACCCACAGAATAGGTTCAAACAATTTTTGAAACCCACCACTGGCGCCAACCTACAGCTAAGGAGAAATTTTCTCCCAGCTCGGGAGAAGCCACTCCCATCCAGTCACATGGGCAGCAAGCCACTCCCACAGAGTAGGTTCGAGTAGCCACTCCCACAAAGGAGGCCACACCCACAGAGTAGGTTCGAACAATTTTTGAAACCCACCACTGATAGGCAAACAATTGATACAAACTCAAGGTCTACTGCTCCAAACTCGATGGCAGAAAATACGACTTCAGCAACAGAGGGGTCATCGCCTGGAATGCTCTACCTGACTCTGTTGTTACATCCTCAAACCCCACAAAACTTTAACCTTAAACTGTCGAGCGTGGGCCTCACCCCATTCTTAAGAGGTCTGTAAGGGGGCATGCATAAGCGCACCAGCGTGCCCACCGTCCCTGTCCTGCTGCCCCCATTACTTTTACCCATTTCCTTCGTTCATGTCCATGTTCCTACTTATATCTGCTATCTTGTACTTGTTTGACAAATGAATAAAAATAAATAAAATAAAATAAAATAGTCACCTATCCTATGTTTATAGAAGGTGGTCACCTACTTAAAAAGATGTCCAGGGTTAACCCTTTCCTTGGGTACTTGAGAGACCGCCTGCTGCCAATTACCTCCCACAGACCCATTCAATCTCACAAGGTTGGCCTCCTCCGGGTGCCATCTACCAGCCAATGCCACCTGGCTATTACCCTTCTCTGTGGCAGCTCCGGCCCTCTGGAATGAACTCCCCGCAGGGATTCGGACCCTCACCTCTCTCCAGGCCTTCCGAAAAGCCGTCAAAACCTGGCTTTGCCGACAGGCCTGGGGGTGATGAGTTCCCCTCCCCTCTCGACATGTATGGTTGTGCGACTGTTGTTTACTTTTATTATTTGTATTTTGTTTTTTATGTTCCCCCTTTTTCCCCCTTGAATTGTTTGCTGCCCTGAGTCCTCCCGGAGAAGGGCGGCATACAAATAATAAAATTCTATTCTATTCTATTCTATTCTATTCTATTCTATTCTATTCAATTCCTTGAAGAGGTGTTGGGTTTGAGCCTCAAGACAATGAAACTGGAAGGGAGAAAGTTGAATGTGAATCAGAGGACAGCAAAACTGATAAAGAAGGAAGCAGAGTCTGAATCTGCAGACAGTGAGATTGATAAGCAGGAAGCCGAACATCAGGAGATTAGATAGAAGACCCAATGTACATCATACATGGTCATTGAGAAGGCAGTTCACTTACACAGGCGGTACAATATCTCATTTTTATTTTGACTGTAGTTTTGAGGTTGGCTCCACATCATTGGCAGGACATATTTAAAAGGAAAAAAAAATCTGCATCTTGTCCTTTGCAGAAATGGTCTGTCCTCCATAAAGTGAGACTCTAGGTTGCCCCATAAAAGAAGAAGAAGAACAAAAAAACAGGAAGATAAAATTAAAGTTTACCCTGAAAATATGTAACGAATAGAAATGCAACAAGTGGAAGGGTGAGCTGCAGCTAAGAAGATGGTTTTTCTCTCATGGGAAAGTCTGAATGAAAACATGCATGTATACTTGTTCTAAAAAAATCAGGATAACAGAATAACAAGAGTTAAAAGGGACCTTGGAGGTCTTCTAGTCCAACCCCCTGCTCAAGCATTCTCTCAAAGAAGGAGGAGTCAAGCTATTCTCCAAAGCACCTGAGGGCAGAACAAGAAGCAATGGGTGGAAACTAATCAAGGAGAGAAGCAATTTAGAACTAAGGAGAAATTAGAACAATTAATCAGTGGAACAACTTGCCTCCAGAAATTGTGAATGCGCCAAGTTTTTAAGAAGATGTTGGATAACCATTTGTCTGAAGTGGTGTAGGGTTTCTTGCCTAAGCAGGGGGTTGGACTAGAAGACCTCCAAGGTCCCTTCCAACTCTTCTCTTCCCTTCCCTTATCTTCTCTATATTCTATTCTATTCTATTCTATTCTATTCTATTCTATTCTATTCTATTTAGTCTATTCTATTCTCTATATTCTATATTCTATTCTATTCTACATTTCCTGCCAAAATTTATTGAGGTTCGACTATCACATGTCTAGGAGATGACACAAGTGTCCCTTTTCTTCAGGAAGGATGGAAAAGGGAAATCCTAAATATTGAGATATGGAGAGAGAGGTGTGTGTGTGTTTGTGGGCATGGGTGTGTGTATACAATGATACAACGAGGGCCAAACCCTTTATTAGTTCTGAAGGTCAGTCACTGACCATGGACATTTTACATGGGGGGATGATAGCTGAAGTTCTAGGCTTCTGGAGTTTCCCCATTATTTACTTCTCCTGCGAGTGGGTTTGTTTTGATCCGATCAGACGAAAATGAAATCATTTCAAAGAGTTGGATTCTTTGATTGAAATGGCCCAGTTGGTTCCTTGTGAGTCCCAGAAAATAGTGCAAAAGAAATTTGTGACTCAAGATTAAAGTGAAATCTACATTAGAAATTCAGACTCCATCTGTATTTATATTCTGGAAGCGTAATCTAACTTTTACGCTTGCAGCCCTCTAAATGGGTAAGAGTTTGGATGACAGCAGTTTTGGGGGCTCTCTGTAATTTTTATGAAGACTTTTAGTCAGAAGAACACAATAAAAGAGTTGGAAGGGACCTTGGAGGTCTTCTAGTCCAGCCCCCTAGCTCAAGCAGGAAATCCCATACCATTTCAGACCAATGGTTATACAGTCCCTTCTAAAAACCAAGAAGATAAAAAAACCAATGCCACTGAATATAAACGAAGGAAGAAAACAGAAAAAGAAAGGAACAAAGCCAATAGAATAGAATAGAATATATAGAATAGAATAGTATAGAGAATAGAATAGAATTCTTTATTGGCCAAGTGTGATTGGACACACAAGGAATTTGTCTTTGGTGCAGATGCTCTCAGTGTATATAAAGAAAAATAAAATACATTCATCAAGAATCATAAGAATAGGATGGAATGGGATGGGATGGAATAGAATAGAATAGAATAGAATTCTTTATTGGCCAAGTGTGATTGGACACACAAGGAATTTGTCTTTGGCGCATAAGCTCTCAGTGTACATAAAGAAAAATAAAATACATTCATCAAGAATCATAAGAATAGGATGGGATGGGATGGGATGGGATGGAATAGAATAGAATAGAATAGAATATAGGGTAAAGTAGAGTAGAATAGGAATAGGAATAGGAATAGGAATAGGAATAGGAATAATAGGGGTAGGGGTAGGGGTAGGGGTAGGGGTGGGGGTAGGGATGGAATAGAATAGAATAGAATAGAATAGAATTAGAATAGAATAGAATAGAATAGAATAGAATTCTTTATTGGCCAAGTGTGATTGGACACACAAGGAATTTGTCTTTGGTGCATATGCTCTCAGTGTACATAAAGAAAAATAAAATACATTCATCAAGAATCATAAGAATAGGATGGGATGGAATGGGACGGAATAGAATAGAATAGAAATGCAGAATGGAGTGGATTGGAGTAGAATGGAATGGAATGGAATAGAATAGAATAGAATAGAATAGAATAGAATTCTTTATTGGCCAAGTGTGATTGGACACACAGGAAATTTGTCTTTGGTGCATATGTTCTCAGTGTACATAAGGAGAATAAAATACATTCCTCAAGAATCAAAAGATACAACACTTAGTGATAGTCAAGGTTACTAATAAGCTATCAAATTGTACTAGCAAACAAATAAAAGCAATATAAATTGAAAGATACAAGCAACATGGTTATAGCCATAAGTTGGGGGAGATAGATACTAGGAAGGAAGAGAAGAATAACAGTAATACAGTCTTAGTAAATTATTTGACGGTGTTGTGGGAATTAGTTGTTAAGCAGAGTGATGGCATTCGGGATGGGGGTGGGGGAAATGCAAGAAAAAGAAAAAATCCCAGTTCAGTTGAAATAGAAGAGAAGGAAGATAACACCTTTTCCAAAGAAAAGAAGGCGAAAGCGGAGAAGGAAGAAAAGAGAGAAACCTACAGCCTTCCCAGCTTGAGATATCGTTTTCCCAGTCATCTCTTCCTCCCTCCAATCTCTGAAGCAGAAATAATAACAGTTTGGACACTTTTCCAAAAGAGACCACAAAGCCATTATGAAGTAGGACTTCCCCAAAATGAAGGGGTACTTTAGCTCTTTCACCTCTTATTGAAGGAGAAAAGGTTGGGGGCTGTTAGCTGGACTGAAATTTTCCTAGGGGTGGGGAGGGAAACACCACTAACACCCATGCTCTCATGAGAGGAGAAACATCATCTGGCAAATCTCTTCCTCTAATTCTTTGGGGAGGGGAACGTGGGAGGATGAGAAACTGGCCTTTTTCTTTCTTTCTTTCTAAGAGGTGCCTTCCCTATTTGTCTTCTCGAGTTTAAAACAAAACAAAAAAAAATCCAGATAAGTTGTCTAGCTTGCCTGTTGCAGCCAAAAAAAACAAACAGGCAGTCAGATGCACCCCAAACACCCCTTTCTTAATTATTTGGCTGAGATAGACATTACAGTGCAATAATAATTGGCTTAGGAGATGAATAAGCGTGTGACAGTTTTGTAAATGCCCCTTGAATATAACAGCTAAAGTTTTCTTTCGGCTTTGCAGAGAAGGGGCGCTTACTCTTTCTCATAGCAATAGCAGTTAGACTTATATACCGCTTCATAGGGCTTTCAGCCCTCTCTAAGCGGTTTACAGAGTCAGCATATCGCCCCCAACAACAATCCGGGTCCTCATTTTACCCACCTCGGAAGGATGGAAGGCTGAGTCAACCCTGAGCCGGTGAGATTTGAACAGCCGAACTGCAGAACTGCAGTCAGCTGAAGTAGCCTGCAGTGCTGCATTTAACCACTGCGCCACCTCGGCTCATAGTCCCAGGACACCAGCATCAGCTGAAGGGAAGCAAGCTGGGTGTTGTAAAATCACCAAATGCAACAGGTGGAATTAAATGGCATTGTTCATGTTCAAATATACTTTTTTTATTTTCCATTTTTATAACATACAATCACATGTTATACTATTACATAGCCAGTATCCTTTTTTTTTAAGGAAAAAAAAATTATTTTGTTACTTAAACAACACATGCCCACACCAGTGGGAAAAGAAAAAAAATCAAAAAGTCAAAACACACAGAAGTCAAAAAAGAACAAAAAACAAGGCAGGGGAGAAAAAAAAAAGGAAAAACAAAAGAAGAAAAAAGAAAAAAGAAAGAAACCCCGGTATATATTATAAAAAAGTATATCAGCTGGTTACAACATGTTTTGGTGCATCTCTTCCATTAATTCATATTAATTCAAATATCTTAACTCAAATGTTTACCATATTGACATCATTATACCTCCACTTTTAGTTGACTACAGTTATTTAAACATCCTTCATCCTTAACTATGCCAAAGATTTAATCCATAACCACATCCTAGCATTTCATTTACTTGTTTGTAAAATCCTCTATTAACATCAAATCCTCATATCCTATATTATGGATGTTCAAATGGCATTGTTATGGTTATGAGCTACCTTTAGAAAAGCTAGAATTCTCGAATACGGCTCTCGTCTGCCTGGAATCTGCACTGTATATTGGATATTAATACAATGGAGAGAGTTCAGAGGTATTTCACGAGAAGAGTCTTCCACTCTTCGACTCACAACAGAATAACCGTCTGTCACCAGGCTTGAAACTTTGGGCTTGGACAACCTCGAGCTACGGCACCTTCGGTTCAACCTAAGGGTAATACACAAAATTATCCACTATAATGTCCTACCTGTTAAGGGCTACTTCGGCTTCAACCCCAATAATACATGAGCACACAACAGATAGAAACTCAAGGTAAACGGCTCCAAACTTGATTGCAGAAAATATGATTTCAGCAACAGAGTAGTCAACGCCTGGAATGCTCTACCTGGCTCTGTGGTTTCTTCCCCAAACCCCCAAAACTTTAAGACTGTCTACTGTTGACCTCACCCCATTTCTAAGAGGTCTGTAAGGGGCGTGCATAAGCGCACCGGCATGGCTACACTCCTACTGTCCTACTGTCCCCATTTATTCGGACCCATTATGTTTATATTTATACCTGTTATCTTTCGCATGTTTGACAAACTAAACCAATAAAGAACATGTGAGAACTACAGTATCGGAGGAGAAGACCATGCACTGAAGAGCATAAAACATTTAGTTTTGGACAAGTAGGGAAAATGTCTGAAAAGAACATTTCTCCAAGGTAAAGATTTCATTAGCATCGTTAATGAAGAATCATTTGTTGTTCTGGAGAAGATTCTCCAGGAAATCTTTTCATGTAATCGTATTAGAGGTTCCTTTTATTGTTACGGTCACCATCATTATTGTTTGGCTCCCTCTTTGGATTACCTGAAATTCATCTACGTTGTAAGAAGATGCATAGAAGGTGTTGGGGGGGGGGGAAAGAAACCCTAGTTCTTTATCCTTCACACATAAAGAAAGGCAGGGTAAAAATAAAAGAATGGAAAAGAGAAAGGTGTTTGCCTCTGGGAAAAGCCATCAGATGCCCCACAATGCTAAACAGTGAAAAGTTATAGTCAACTTTTGATGCCGCTTTTAACCTAAAAAGAACTGAAGCCAAAGACGGTAAAAAAATTTTCCCAAGTAAGAACAAGGATGCGAGAGAAAGGAAGAGAAAAAAATAAGGATCGAGATTAAGATGTCTACAAATCACCCCCAAAATCTTTGCAGAATCATTTTTGTCATTTCATTCCTGCACAGGGGGAGAAAAAAAAGGAAACCACACAATAAACCAGAAAAGTTGTAAAAGTTACCTGCTCCTTTGCGCACACTTTCTTATTCTAGCATCTATCGCCGGCTACCTTTGCTTACGGTGCTGTCCTTTTAAAGATCAGAAAAGAGTTGGTACTGATCACTCTTTATGTAGCATCTTTTTTTATAGAGAGGTACTCCTTGTTGCTAAGGGATTGGTTGCTAAGCAATGGTATTGGTGGGTTGTTAGGGTTTCCCCCCCCCTGTAGGTCAGGGGGCTTTGCAGCCAAAAAGAGAATTTTTGTAATTTAACCTGTATAGCAGAATGTACTTAAGCCTTAAAAAAAAAAGATCCAGAAAGACGGGGAAAAAACAAACCTCTAGGTGAAAAGAAATCAACTTTGAACATGGAAGGTGATGCTTGAAAGGGATGGGATGACATGAATTTGATGAAAACTTTGATGTCGTGCCTGAGTCCATGACAGAACTAGATGTTACTGTTGTGATATATGCCTAGTTGGGACAAGTGAAATGCAAAAGATATGATATCATCAAATTAGGTTTTCCTTGCCTTGGCATCAAGCTGCCAATGGCATTGAATGAGGGGTCCTGAGTTTGGTGGTTTTCTTGCAGATGTTTCACTACCCAACTAGATAACATCATCAGTGATGAAAGGGTTTGTGGAGAGGAGGATTGTGGCGTCCTTGGTGCTCTCCGCGATGGGCTGTTTTTTTCTTGCAGATGTTTCATTCCCAACTTGGTAATGCCATCAGTGCTAGAAGAGTTTGGTCCCTCATGTTTACTGTTTGATAAAGTTGACTATAAGGGATGTGGTGGCTCAGGGGCTAAGACACTGAGCTTGTCAATCAGAAAGGTCGGCAATTCGGTGGTTTGAATCCCTAGCGCCGCGTAACGGCGTGAGCTCCCGTGACTTGTCCCAGCTTCTGCCAACCTAGCAGTTCGAAAGAACGTAAAAAATGCAAATAGAAAAATAGGGACCTCCTTTGGTGGGAAGGTAACAGCGTTCCATGCATCTTCAGCATTTAGTCATCCCGGCCACATGACCATGGAGAGGAACATTTACCTTTACCTAAAGTTGATTGTTAGATAAACTAATCAGTAAATCAATCAAGGAACTACCATTTCAGACAAATAACTAAACACTAAACAACAGCCTAATCAAGGAACCACCAAGACCTTTCCCACCAATCCTCACAGGGCAAGCCACCAATATGGCTATCCCGTCAGGCCTGGGGCTAAAGATTGCAACCCGCCCGAATGGTATGAATGTTGTGTTTTAATGATGTATTGTTCTATATGTTAAAAGTTTGTGTCCCCCCCCTTTTTAAGTTGTAAGCCGCCCTGAATCCCCCAGGGAAAAGGGCGGCATATAAATAAACTTAAATACAAATACAAATACAAATATATTAATAGTGAACTTCTGACTTTCTGCTAGTTTCCCCATTGAGTTTCCTTGAAGGAAGCTAATAGGAAGTTCCTTCCTTCCTTCCTTGGAAGGAATGGGATGTATAAGAATGATGAATGGAAAAAAAGAATAACTATGTGAATGTATAGCTGTAATTGTATATAGAGAACAAATTTTTTTTAAAAAAAACCCTTTTCATTTAAAAAAAAATTGTTTGGGTTAAGTTTTCCCACATGTTGTTGGGTTTATCATTCCCAGAACCGCTGAGAGAGCAGGAGAGGGCAAGAACTGTTCCAGGAGTGCAAAGCTGAACTCCGAGCACCCACTTTCTCTGCAGCCAGTTAAGAATGACATCTTGTGCCTCTAAAGTAATGGACATTTGGGGTTGACTTGAATGGACCCTTTACTTTCAAAGGACCTCTTGTATAAGCATCTGTTGAACATTACGGAATGTTCCCATCATTTGTTCGATTGTGCCCATCTTCCGGATCAACAAGGTCATTCCAGAACTATGGGAAGAAACTTTCCCGAAATAGATGGTTGCGGCAGCTGTTATCCATAAAAAAAATAAATCCACTAGAACAGAATAATTACTGGCATTACATTCCTTCGGTCTAAGCATTCGCATTTACTTATCGACGCAAATAATTTTGTATGCAAAACATTGGGACAGGAGGAAAATGTCTCTTTTTGAAGGCATCTCATGAGGTCATTATCCAAAAGCTAGGCAATGTCTACGCGTGTGTGTAGGATGGTGTGTGTGTGTGTCTATGGGTGCGTATGTGTGTGTGTATATGCATGAGTTTAAATGAAAGTAGATTCACCAATGGTGCCTTTCGTGCCAAAGAATCTTTGGAATTTGGTACAATACAATTGGAATAATTAGAGGTCTTGTTCACAACAAAGAGCTCCGCCTGAATGTTAACAAATTCTTCCGTCTGTGTGTAGGCTCCTGAATGAATTAACAAAGTTCTTTTTTTTTTCTAATGCCACTATAAATGAGCTACGTCTTTTCTAAATCCACAATGGACTTTTGTGATCGAAATGAGCAAACTCTCTTCTGTGAAAACAAATTGCGGACTTTCCTCCTTCCCCAGACATACTTCTCAGCTAAGAACACCTAAAGGGGATTCTCTTCCAAATTAGTCATCTTACTGCTAGTAATAACACCAACCCAACCCATGCACAAAACAATAGTAAAGGTAAAGTTTCTCCTCGCACATATATGCTGGTCGTTCCTGACTCTAGGGGGCGATGCTCATCTCCGTTTCAAAGCTGAAGAGCCAGTGCTGTCCGAAGACATCTCCGTGGTCATGTGGCTGGCATGAACTCAATGCCAAAGGTGCACGGAAGGCTGTTACCTTCCCACCAAAGGTGGTTCCTATTCTTCTACTTGCATTTTTTTTACGTGCTTTCGAACTGCTAGGTTGGCAGAAGCTGGGACAAGTAATGGGAGCTCACTCCGTTATGTGGTGCTAGGGATTCGAACCGCTGAAGTGCCGACCTTTCACAAACCATCAGCGCTAGACAAAGGGTCAGTGATGTCCATGTTTTATGGAGATTATCAAATAGGGTTGCACACATGGTCTTTCGTTTAGTTTGAATTGTCCGTTTGATTAACACCGACGTCTGGATTGGATTCAACAACTTGAATAGGTTTAGGAAAACCGGTTTGATTGAATGCTTCAGTTTCAGGCACTGGATTGTGTTTGATTTTATTTGCAAAATCCCTTTGCAAAAGGCCTCATCAACTGCCAGATTATCTCAAGAGAATGGGATTTCCTCTTGGCTGCTGAGTTGGGGGAGGTTCAGTTGAATCAGCTTCAGACTGAATTTCCACATCACAACTTCACTCAACTCAACACTCAAGTAGAATTGGACAACTGCAAAGCTATAGCGCTTCAAGGAGATCCAAGCGAGAAGACCCAGAGGTCCAAGCCTGAACTTCTGAGAGAGGCCACCTACAGATAAAGAGAATGTAGACCAATGCTAAGAGCAATTTTGTAAAGTCTTCAGGAAAACCATCCACTGGAAGTCATCCAGCCCTGAATTATGACATACTATGGGGTGCCTGTGATTTGGGGGCCTCCCAAGAACGTTGGGAGAAGAATTTCTATTAGATGTTCCAGATCTATAGCTCTTCAAAGCTCTCAAGTAGAGCGGCCAGAATGCCTCGGGAGAGGGAAGACTATAATTATTCCAGCCTAGTGAATAGACATTGCAAGAGAATATTTTTGATTGCTGGATAGTAGATGTTTCATGACAATTCCCACTCTTGGTTCTCCTGTCAAGATGGTGCGGAATCCAAAGCTGGTAACCTTTCTCTCAAACTTAGCAGGTCCAACAGATAGAGGATGGGGTGAAAATGCGTGCTTTTATTATTTCCCATTTTTTAAATAAGAAAGAAACACGTTGTTCAGCTCAGGAGACCTTTTCCAAGTTCTAATTCAGAACATAATGGGGACTATTCATAACCGGAACTGTAAGCTGGATGCAATTGATGTACTTCGTTCCTGGATGAACATTAAATGCTCCTTTTCAGCAGGAAGTTAGCATCATCATTAGGATGTATTGTGCCGTGATGTGACATCTTTATAGGTCAATGGATATCTGCTTAAGAACATTAAAAAAATATGTTTCAACGGTGTTAAAATCCAAAATTATGCCTCTACAATTATATGGGGTACCTTTCTGCTTTGGATTGTGGCAAGTGGTCTTTGGATAAATATTGCCATCAATATCAGAGATTCGTTTTATTTTTATCTATTGTTCCATCTCTTTGAACATTGCCAAATACTATTCTGCTCTCTGTAATATTCATCATAATGAATGAAATATTCTTCTTAATGAAAAGAAGGACTAGGGGGTGACATGATAGCAGTCTTCCGATACCTGAGGGGCTGCCACAAAGAAGAGGGAGTCAAGCTATTCCCCAAAGCACCAGAAGGCAGAACAAGAAGCAATGGGTGGAAACTAATCAAGGAGAGAAGCAACCTAGAACTAAGGAGAAATTTCCTGACAGTGAGAACAATTAATCAATGGAACAACTTGCCTCCAGATGTTGTGAATGCTCCAACACTGGAAGTTTTTAAGAAGATGTTGGATATCCATTTGTCTGGAGTGGTGTAGGGTTTCCTGCCTAAGCAGGGGGTTGGACTAGAAGACCTTTAAGGTCCCTTCCAACTCTGTTATTCTATATTCTATCCTATCATACCTTATCAGAAAAGTGTTTTTTTGGTTGCTCTGATAAAACCATCCTTTGCCTCATTTTGGTTACTCACTTCTAAGGTTTTGTTTCCCTCAGAGATACTGAACTCTGCCTTCCGTTTACCTCTTTGAGAACAATGCCATTTTAATTTATTAATTCTAAGTATATTCCAAGAAATATCTGAAAAATATGGCTTGAAGCTGAACACCTCAAAAACCAATTGCATGGCCGTTAGCAAACAACCCATTAATTTTACCACTGATAAATTCGGAAGGAATACTATTAGAAAAAGTTGAACAACGCTTATTATTTCACTGACAAAATATTAAGAATATAATTCCATTTCAGGGACACGTAATATTCCTCCTGATACTGGATGAGCACCTCTTAGGAAATGGCTTCAAGATCTCAGCCAAGCACAGTTAAATTTCATCTACTTTCAGAAATTATATGGATTCCTCTCCATTCAACAAGATTGAAGATTCAACAAGATTGAAGATTCAACAAGATTGAAGATTGAGGCATCCTTCACGGGACTCTTTAATTCACCAAAGTTCGGGCAACACAGCACTTAAATGTTTTTGTTCATCCCAATATGGCACTTAAATTGTTTTTGTTCATCTTAACAACACATATATAGATAAATACATTTGTTGTTTTCACTGTTCAAGAGTTGCTTCATCTTTATCACCTTTTCCTTTCTCGTTTGAAATCACTTTTGTACAACTTTAATATATTGGAGATCAAAATGACCTGTGCAGGTTCTGAGCATCCAGCGTTTTCGATCCTCTTCGGTGGTTCTATTCTTACTCCCCCCCTGCTTTATTTGGCAATACTGACCTTAATTTGAGGGCCTCTGCTTTGTGTTCAAGATTTGATCCTCCAATGTGGCACTCAACATATATTTGGAGGGATGCTTTAGGAGAAGAGCAAATATTTATTTATGTAGTGTATATTGGAGGAGGTGACCCTTTGAGAGCTATATGCAATGAAATTTCATTTTAATGTAGCCCAATTAGTGTAAGTTTAAAGTCACAATAAAGTTATTATTCTATTCTATTCTATTCTACTCTACTCTACTCTACTCTACTCTACTCTATTTGACTGTACTGTACTGTACTGTACTGTACTGTACTCTATTCTGTTCTGTTCTGTTCTGTTTTGTTCTATTCTATTCTATTAGCAGTTAGACTTATATACCGCTTCATAGGGCGGTAGATTGTGGGGGCAAGTTGCTGACTCAATTTGCTAAAAAATTTGTAAACCGCTTAGAGAGGGCCAAAAGCCCTATGAAACAGTATATAAGTCTAATAAATAAATAAATAAGACTATATTCAAAATAAATATGGGACTAAGAAATTCCAGATAGTTTATGACTGAAGAAACAAGGAATGATATAATCTGTTTAGACTTAGCCTAGCTAAGAGGAGTTAAAGCTCAAATGAAAGATGATACTAACTTTCTTTAAGTTTATTTTAGAACATCTTTGTTAAAGATTTATACCCTGTATTGGTTCTGGGAAGTCGGGGGGGGGGGGGGGGAGGTTGGGGGGAGGTTGGGTGGGGAGGGCCAGGGGGTGGGAGGTAAACATTTGCAAAAGTTTTTTTTCCTAAAAATTTTCAATAAAAAAAAAAACCCTGGTAGTATTCAGAATACAGAATAACAGAGTCGGATGCAGTATTCCAAGTGGGGCCTTACTAGCGAAGCATAAAGATATATAAATAGTTTGTTGTTGTGCTATGGAGATCTGCAAGGAAGCTAAAAATAGGAGTCCATTTCAGCCTTTGCCACCCTAACAGATGCTCGATAGCGAAGCGCTCCTCCTTGCCACCCAAAGTCTGCTCAATTTATACTGTTGAGCCAAGTCCCCGGACCGCCTCTATCTCTTTCCCTCCTCCGCCCTGTGCCTTCTTTGCATGCAAGAATTTTGACATTTCGGTTTTTCTTCTCCTACTCCTGCTTCTTCCCCAGCTTCGTTGGCAGGCTCCGCGCGCGCACACACACACAACTTCTACACACAATCTGCCTTTAATCACCCTTTCCTGGCATAGCGGGGGGTTTCCATGGTTTGGGGTGCAGCTGCTAGAAAGGCAAGTGGAAAGCTGAACAGCTTCAGGCCCACCTGGGGAGTTTGTAGAGAGATTGTTTAGCATCCTGGCTTTCTGTACAATTCTCCCCCCTGATTCCCTTCCCCCTCTAAAAAAAACCCCAGCTAGTATCAGAAAAGAAAAGGAGGATTTGATTTGTCTCCTTCGGTTCCGAAGCAAAGAAGAATGATCCTCCTTCCCCTCTCTTCCTCCATCTTTTCTTCCCATCTGAAGGAGACGGTTAGTTCGAACCTGTGGAATAAAGAAATAAATGAAGGAATAAATCAATGCAGCTTGAGATAGAATAGAACAGAATAACAGAGTTGGAAAGTCATCTTGGAGGCCTTCTAGTCCAGCGGTCCCTAACTGGGGGTCCGTGGGAAAATTTTGGTGGTCCACAGAAAAATTATTTGCATTTTTTTATATTGCACTAAATCAGGGGTCCTTAAACTATGGCCCTTGGGCCGGATACGTGTAATGAAGGCTTGTGTTGCTGCAGAGAATCTCCCCCTTCGGGGTCTTTTTGTGCAGGTTGGAGGGGGGCAGAAATTCTGACTTTGTTGCAGAAAATGACAAGCTTTAGACTTCTCAGGATACAGGAAAAGTTTATTTGGCAGCCAGGTTCAGAAAGCTAGCACAAGTTCTGAACAACCTTCATTATCGAAGCAGGCGTTCTTTATACATTCTCAAAAGCATTGCAACGTGGAAATACTTAACACATTTCTTAGTGGTTACCTTGAGGAGAAAGCCTTATAAGGAGATGGGGTCTTACTTCTCCTTTTGTTTATGGAGTACGTGTCGTTAACGAACTTTAATTGAACCTTGGACTTTTGACATAGGCTTTCGACATAGACAACTTGTGGTTAGGCACTGGCTTCCTGTTTCTTTTGCAAGCTCCAACTCTGTCTATGTGGCTTTTAATATAGAAGTAAAGGCGCTCTAAGAGGCTGTCCAGCCTGACCCAGTAGGTTTCACACTTAATGTCCAAATCTCACTTTATGTCTGCTTTATCTTGGGGTCTGCTTCGGCCTCCTGGTGCGGAGCTTTGGGCGAAGGCTGGAGGGAAGAGCCGCTGGTGGCAAAGAGCCGGAGAGCCTTGTTCCAGTGGGTCTTCATCAGAGGTGGGTTCCTACCAGTTCGCACCTATTCAGTAGAACCGGTTCATCAAATCTACCGAACTGGATATGAAGATGCCGATGACACTTGTCAGAACCACCTTAAATGACCTCACACACAGCACTGGCATGCATAAGAATAGGATGTAAACTTGTTTTTTAAAAGGCATCTTTGGTTTGCGTTAGAACAACTTCAACACACGCAATGTTCTGATTGCACCACAAACGCAGTAGTCATCCTTGCCTTTCACAGAGGCACTGAGTTTTATAAATAGGAGCATGATAGTGTAGAGTAATCATATCCAAGGACCAGTGGTGGGTTTCAAAATTTTTTGGAACCTCTTCTGTAGGTGTGGCCTGCTTTCCGGGTCCACTGGTGGAACCTCTTCTAACCGGTTCGGTAGATTTGACGAACCGGTTCTACCGAATAGGTGCGAACTGGTAGGAACCCACCTCTGACCTCACCCTTTTCCTAAGAGGTCCGTAAAGGGGGCGTGCATAAGCGCACCAGCATGACTACCAGTGGTCAAATCTAATTTCTAAGAGTGGCTAAGTTCTCCTGTCTACCCTTCAACTGGATGGGCATCCAAGTTATAACAGCGGAGAGAGATCTGATATGCGAATGCAATAATTACTTTAGCTTTACGGACTTTCAGAAGCACAGCTTATGAAAGGGCCGCAGGACACACCGCAGAAAGCTACTCTTTGATAATTGAATGTATTATCCAGCGATGAGATCTTTACATACTGTTCTCGGCTTAATGTCTCTGAACAATTCATTTAATGGTACGACACGGGTTAAAAATGCGTTACAAACAGCAAGCACAGCATCCGGTCCACAAGAGCAGTTTTGGCTCCTTAAGTTTGTTTTCATCAGTGGTGAGATGACAAGTTATTTCCAGTGAGCTTCCTTTCAACAGCCATTTCATTCCTTAGCAGCATCAAGATCTGCCACTTGAGCCGATCAGAGGCTGTTCAGAAAAAAACACAGATGGGGCGCCCTGCACTTCTACCTGCAAGAACAGGGCGCATCCCCAGGAGCGTGGATTTAAACGGGATTGAATTCTCAGCTTGTCCGAAGCGTAGATGTTACCGCTCAAGAAGGAACTTCGTGAAATTGCCTCTCCGATGAAGGAGAAATATTGACGTTGAGGGGCATTGCTAGGCAGCCCAGCCCAGATCTGAAGAAGAGGGAAGGGACTTTTGAAAAGCTAATGGGGTAACGCTAAGCTATTTAACTAAAAGAAAAGAAAACAGTATTTCCTTGTGTTTGCTGTCTTGCGTGACATGCAAAAATGTCGTGGCACGACAAAACCGCGCTAGTCAAATTGCGGTGGTAAAATCGCGGCGCTAAAGCCGCGACGTCATCACCGTGCGTCATCACCGCCGCGACAACAATGTGGCAACAGAAGGGCGCTTTAAAACGGCGCCGCGGCAGAAAGCCGACTTCAGTTAAGGTAAGGGTTAGGATTAGGTTTAGGGGTTTGTTTTAGGGTTAGGTTTAGGTTTAGGGTTAGGGTTAGGGTTAGGGTTAGGGTTAGGTTTAGGGTTAGGTTTAGGGTTAGGTTTAGGGTTAGGGTTAGGGTTAGGGT
>NW_028261382.1:7516510-7644010 GCF_051295495.1 Thamnophis sirtalis
GCATTCTGAATTGAAGCATGCCACTCAAATGGCTATGGTGACTTGCAAAACAACCAGAAGCCCAAGGAATTTCTTTGCAGGGATAAGCTGTTGCACCTGGTTATCTATTCTTCTGGGCAGGTAGGAACATTTTCAAACAAAGCTATGGGTTTTAACCACTCATCATTATTGTTCAAGTCCGCCTAGGAATCTATGTGTGGTTATCTTTGGAAAACAGGGTCCCCCTGTTTTCCAGAATTTGTCCAAACCCATGTTCATGGCATCAATGACACTCTCTGACCATCTCATCTTCTGCCCTCCTCTTGCCTTCCATCTTTCCCAACATCAGGGTCTGTTCCAAGGAGCAACGGATAGAAACTAATCAAGGAGAGAAGCAACCTAGAACTAAGGAGAAATTTCCTGACAGTGAGAACAATTAATCAATGGAACAGCTTTCCTCCAGAAGTTGTAAATGCTCCAACACTGGAAGTTTTTAAGAAGAGATTGGACAGTCATTTGTCTGAAGTGGTATAGGGTTTTCTGTTGAGTGAAGTGCTGGACCAGAAGATCTCCAAGGTCCCTTCCAACTCTGTTCTCCTATTCTATTCTATTCTATTCTATTCTATTCTATTCTATTCTATTCTATTCTATTCTATTCTATTCTATTCTATTCTA
Organism: Thamnophis sirtalis; assembly: GCF_051295495.1. Lineage (NCBI taxonomy): Eukaryota > Metazoa > Chordata > Lepidosauria > Squamata > Natricidae > Thamnophis > Thamnophis sirtalis. The sequence continues at coordinate 7,517,165 of NW_028261382.1, forward strand.
TTCTATTCTATTCTATTCTACTCTACTCTACTCTACTCTACTCTACACTCTACTCTCAATATTCTATATTCTTTTTTTTTGCTAGCAGATTTTTTTTATTATTTTTCCCTTCTACAACACCTTACAGTCATTACATCAACATTGTTATGTCATCATACCTGTACATGTATATAATATTTCGCTTCTATGTTTACACACCTTTATACACAGTTCTATATATATTTAATCTTTCTACTGGGAATAATCAAAGGGAAATATACAAAGAAAATTAAGTACAAATTAACACATCTGCTAGAATAGCATTTGTCCAATGCTGGAAACAAAATAATGCCCCCTCGGATGAATTAGTGATAAAAAAAACTTTGGATTGTGCAGAGATGGACAAATTAACACTGAAATTAAAAGATGAAGAAGAGTCGGAATATTATGAAATTTGGAACAATTGGTACAAATGGCTGCAAAACAAGAATAAAATTAATTAAGCCAAAAAACCATATTCTATATTCTATATTCCATTCTAATTCTAATTCTACTCTATTCTAACAAGAGTCAACCCCTGAACTTCATAGCTGAGTGGGGATATTCTCCCAAATGACCACATCTATTCTACTCTACTCTATTCTACACTACATTCTACTTTACTCTACTCTACTCTCCATATTCTATATTCCATTCTAATTCTAATTCTAATCTATTCTAACAAGAGTCAACCCCTGAATTTCATAGCTGAGTGGAGATGTTCTCCCAAATGACCACATCTAGATGGAAAACTCAACAGTATGATATCAAATTCAACTACTCCCCCTTGATGTCCTCAACAGAGAGGATTTGAGATCTGAGGACAGCTATCAATCACCAGGCCAGGTGGTTACGAGTCCCTTGCATCCCATAAAGCGGGTCGTAGTTTGGGTGACGTCTTAAGACTCTACCCCACAAAAGTCCCACCAATTGCTTTCATCTACCACAGTAGAGCAGCTACGTTAGCCTGCGTCGACTTGCATAATGAATAGCTTGTTCCCATCCCTCTCTTTTCATCCTGCTCGATTCATCCACATGAATCATGTCCTTCCGTTCACTTTGATGGCTCCCTCTGGGTTCGCCTCTGATTCATTTTTTCCTGTCCAGAAACAATCCTGTAGTTGTTCAAAGAAATCCAGCAAAAGTTTCTGGGGGAAGCATCCTTCGGTGGCCAATGAGACGATCATTTTCTTTCAAGCTGTGTGGCCGGGGGTTTTGTGTTTGTGTGTGTGTGAGTGTGTTTTCCTGGCACTTGGGCTATTGAATGCCTTGTTTTGTGTTGTACTGGAGTCCAGTCCAAGGAACTCTTCTCTCTCTCTCTCTCTCTCTCTCTCTCTCTCTCACACACACACACACACACACAAACAAAAGAAAGAAACGGCTACTGCGGTGTTCTCCAAAAGATTTGCAAATCTCCTCGTACTTAGTATGCACAATGCAAATGATTGGGTGGAAATGCCTGAAATTTCATTGAAAAATGAGCCAGGTGTGTTATAAAAGGAATTGGTTCATTGCTGCCTTACTGGTTGGACTCGTGTTAACACACCGAGTCATTCAGCCAAGTCTTCCTTTGATGAGTTTTGTTCTAGATTGCCTTAGATGTGATCTGGATTTCCGGAGAAACTTCTATCTCAGTGATGGCGAAACTTTTCGGCACCAAGTGCCCAAACCAGAATGCCCATGCACGCACCTGCCAGAGCCCCAGAAATGTGAAGATAAGATCAGCTGGCCTGTGCCCATGGCGCACGCCAGCCGCCTTGTCTTCTGGTTTCCAGGGCTCTGGTATGTGCGAAGACTAGCTGGCCAGTGCTCATGTGCATGCTGGAAACCACTCCCACAAAGCAGGCCACACCTACAGAAGAGGTTCTAAAAAAATTTGAAACCCACCACTGGTGCACACCCAGTCCATTAAAGGGGGCGGGATTTGATCGATTCTGACTGGTTGAACTTATGCATATTCGATCCTCCAACTCATTTCTGTAGTCCTTTTCTTTTTTTCTTTTTTTTAAAAAAATAATTTTTAATTTAAAACAAGTACAACATCTTTCTTTACATGCTATAGAAAGTGTATCAGTCGGTCACAAATAAACTTTCGTGCATCTCCTCCACAGTCAAGAAACATAACTCATGTTAACTCAAGCATTTTAACTCAAATATTCATACATATCACCATCATCATATATCCATTTTCATTTGACTGTAATTATTATTTAAAAATATTGATAATAATAATAATCTTAAACAAAACATGCCCACACCAGTGGGGGAAAAAAAAAAAGAAGTTTCGGTCACAAGTTGCACTTCAAAGAAATGAGCTGCCCCCGGAGCTTCGTATAATCCCCGACCTCCGGTCCTTCCGACGTGCCCTAAAAAGTTGGCTTTTCCGGCAAGCCAGCCTGGCCTGAACAAAACAAATCAAAGTATTGATCATTGTTAATTTTAATTCATTTTTTTTAAAAAAAATGTTATTGTCAATTCTAATTGGGTTTGTTTGGGATATTCTATTAATTTTTTTTAACTTTTGTATTATGTGTTTCTTTTAATGTTGTACGCCGCCCTGAGTCCTTGGGAGAAGGGTGGCATATAAATCGAATAAACCTAAACCAAACCAAACCAAATGTCCATCTCATTGATTTGCCATGGTTATAGTTTAAAAAAGACATTTACATATTCGTCTTTTTCAAAAAGAAGGGATGAGTTGGCTCAGTGGCTAAGATGCTAAGCTCGTCGATCGGGAAGGTCGGCAGTTTGAATCCCTAGTGCTACCTAATGGAGTGAGCTCCCGTGACTTGTCCCAGCTTCTGCCAACCTAGCAGTTCGAAAGCAGATAAAAAATGCAAGTAGAAAAATAGGGACCACCTTTGGTGGGAAGGGAACAGCGTTCCGTGTGCCTTTGGTGTTTAGTCATGCCAGCCACATGACCACGGAGACGTCTTCAGACAGCGCTGGCTCTTCGACTTTGAAACGGAGATGAGCACCGAGATTGCAAGATTCTAGCAAACTTTTGCTAGAATGATGTATCTAGTGAAATACGGAGTTTTTTTTCATGTATCTTTTTTTTGGGGGGGAAGGGGGGGTCATTTAATTATTGATGCAGGGATAGTACAGTCCATTATTGGCCCAGAAGTACAGAGTGGATACATTTGATTATGTGTCGCTTCATCGTTCACTGTGCACACACTGTGCGAAGATATAATTGGCTTTGATTTTCTGAATAACCCACCATTCCAGCCAAGAGGCTAAAATCTAAAGTGGAAAAAAAAACATGTTGGCTTAAGCACAGGCATAAACCATCCCTCAGCTTTGCCAAAGAGCTGCAATTGGTTGGCTCACTTGCCTCTGCTTTTGAGTCAGGATTAAAACTAGCAATTGTGGTTTATTCCACCAACGGTGGCTTACATCCATGCGTCAATTCAGCCAATGAACTGGGAATTGCTCGTAATTATCTACCATTCTATGAGGCAGGCTATGGACAGTGACCAGTTCAAGGTTATCCAATAAAGATTTTCTAGTTTTCTTGCAGTATGCCTAGGATTTCCATGGCCAAAGCCATACATTTTCTTTGTACGAGTTTAGTACGGAGGCTATTTGGTGTAGTGGTTAAGGGACTGAGCTAGAAACAGGTGAATTGTGAGTTTCTAGTCCTACCTGGGAGATGAAGTCCACTGGATGACTTTGTGGCAAGTCCAGCAATGACTTGAAGCCCCTCCCCCCCACATACACACCAGGTGGGTTCCTACCAGTTCGCACCAGTTCGGTAGAACCGGTTCGTCCAATCTACTGAACCGGTTAGAAGAGGTTCCACCAAAAAGCAGGCCACACCTACAGAAGAGGTTGCAAAAATGTTTGAAACCCACCACACACACACACACACACACTCACTCACTCACTCACACAGAGAGAGAGAAAGAAAGAGAAAGAAAGGAAGAAATAAAAAAAGAAGAAAAGAAAGAAAAAGTGAGAAAGATGAAAGGAAAAAAGGAAAAAGGGACAGAGAGACAAAAGGAAGGGGAGAGAGAGAGAGAGAGAGAGAGAAAACACATGGCCGGGAAACCACTCCCACCAGGTTACATGGCTGGCAAGCCACTCCCACAAAGGAGGCCACACCCACAAGAGTAGGTTTGAAAATTTTTTGAAACCCACCACTGATACACACCTTATTTACCCTGATTTTTTTGGGAGGAAGGGTAATATGGATTCACCGATACGTTTTATTTTATTTATGCCTGCCTTAATTTTGTTGGAGAAGACTCTTGAGTGTCCCTTGGAGTGCAAGGAGATCCAATCAGTCAATTCTAAAGGAAATCAACCCTGATTGTCCCTTGGAAGGGCAGATCCTGAAGATGAAACTCAAATAAGAATTGAGAATGGAATAGAATGGAATGCCATGGAATGGAATATGGAATATGAAGAGTAGAGTAGAGAAGAGTAGAGTAGAGAAGAATAGAAACGAAACAGAGTTGGAAGGGACCTTGGAGGTCTTCTAGTCCAGCACCTCACTCAACAGGAAGCCCTATACCATTTCAGACCAATGACTGTCCAATCTTCTCTTTAAAACTTCCAGTGTTGGAGCATTTATAACTTCGGGAGGCAAGTTGTTCCACTGCTTAATTGTTCTAACTGTCAGGAAATTCCTTCTTAGTTCTAAGTTGCTTCTCTCCTTGATTAGTTTCTATCTGTTGCTCCTTGGAACAGACCCTGATGTTGGGAAAGATGGAAGGCAAGAGGAGAAGAGGAGGCCAGAAGACGAGATGGTCAGAGAGTGTCACTGATGCCATGAACATGAGTTTGGACAAACTCTGGAAAACAGGGGAGCCTGGTGAGCTGTGGTCTACAAGGACCATAGGGTTGCGAAGAACGAGACCCAACTTAGCAACCAAACAACAAAATGTATTTACCATATTCATACAGCTACCTATGAGCCTTGGTGGTGCCGTGGTTAGAGTGCAGCACTGCAGGCTACTTCTGCTGCCTGCCAGCTGCCTGAAATTTGGCAGTTCAAATCCCACCAGGCTCAACGTTGACTCAGCCTCCCAACCTTCCGAGGTGGGTAAAATGAGGACCCAGATTGTTGGGGGCAAGAGGCTGACTCAGTAAACTGCTTAGAAAGGGCTGTAAAGCACTGTGAAGTGGTATATAAGTCTAAGTGCTATTACTATCTTCCTTCCTTCCTTCCTTCCTTCCTTCCTTCCTTCCTTCCTTCCTTCCTTCCTTCCTTCCTTCCTTCCTTTGCAATATTTAGAATGCAGTATTGCAGGCTAACTCTGCCCCCCCACCCCTGCCAGCAGTTCGATCCTGACCGGCTCAAACTTGACTCAGCCTTCCATCCTTCCGAGGTGGGTAAAATGAGGGCCCAGATTGTTGGGGGCGAGAGGCTGACTCTGTAAACTGCTTAGAAAGGGCTGTAAAGCACTGTGAAGTGGTATATAAGTCTAAGTGCTATTACTACCTTCCTTCCTTCCTTCCTTCCTTCCTTCCTTCCTTCCTTCCTTCCTTCCTTCCTTCCTTCCTTCCTTCCTTCCTTCCTTCCTTCCTTCCTTCTCTTGCAATATTTAGAATACAGTATTGCAGGCTAACTCTGCCCCCACTGCCAGCAGTTCGATTCTGACCGGCTCAAAGTTGACTCAGCCTCCAATCCTTCCGAGGTGGGTAAAATGAGGGCCCAGATTGTTGGGGGCAAGAGGCTGACTCTGTAAACCGCTTAAAGAAGGCTGTAAAAACACTGCAAAGTGGTACATAAGCCTAAATGCTAGCTCTATCTCACCCAGAGACTCACAAATGACCCACGCATGATGGCTGGGCTTAGATATTACGTCAGTCCAAAGCCGCGTTGGCTTATTTAAGATCCAGTGTCTGTTTGGGTCCAACCTTAAACTCGCTGTTGGTTCACTCACAACGGTCCTTCCATCCGCGGAACGAACCACCACACCTTTTTAAATAGCTCAGCTCTTCCTGGGCCTGGCACAGATGGGAGGCTTCAATGCGGCTTGCCTCCTGCTATGCTCCAAATGCTTATGCTTCAAATGATTGAGGATCTTTCCTTTCGGCTCTCCGTTCCCGCACCCTTAACGTAAAGTCAGCGCCATTCGAACCCTGGGATCTATTTCTCAGTGGCCACAGAAGATGTTTATGTTTATGTTTATTTCATTTGTATGCCGCCCTTTCCCCCTGAAGGGGGACTCAGGGCGGCTCACAACTCAAACCAGGGAAGGGGGATACAGACAAATTAACAACAACACAAAACAATACATAATTTAAAACACGCAACAATCATACCATTCGAGATAGGGGCAACGGTTCTTTAGCCCCAGGCCTGTCGGAACAGCCAGGTTTTAAGGGCTTTGCGGAAGGCCTGGAGGGTGGTGAGGGTGCGAATCTCCACGGGGAGTTCGTTCCAGAGGGTCGGAGCAGCCACAGAGAAGGCTCTCCTCCGGGTAGTCACCAGTCAACACTGGCCGGCAGATGGAATTCGGAGGAGGCCTAGTCTGTGGGATCTAATCGGTCTGGTGGAGGTAATTGGCAGCAGGCGGTCTCTCAAGTACCCAGATCCAATACCATGAAGGGCTTTATAAGTGACGACTAGCGCCTTGAAGCGTATCCGGAGACCAATAGGCAGCCAGTGCAGCTCGCGGAGGATAGGTGTTACGTGGGTGAACCGAGGTGCACCCACAATCGCTCGCGCGGCTGCATTCTGGACAAGCTGAAGTCGCCAAATGCTCTTCAAGGGCTGCCCCATGTAGAGCACATTGCAGATGAGATCCGGCTTGTGGAAGAGAAAGGGGAATCAGCTAAGGCATTGTTTCAGTTTTTGTAATCTATGGAAAGATGAGGGGGGAAACCAATCAGGGCATTGTCTCCTGCTTCTCTTCTTCCCCTGTAGCAAAGAATAATAAAAGGAGAATATTTGTAGCTCAGGGTTGAGATGAAGGGTCCTTGCTGCTCTCTGAGCTTGGTGGTTTTTTTGCAGACGTTTCACGACCCAACTAGGTAACATCATCAATGCAATCCCAAAGGTGCTTTTTCAAGAAGCCACTGGAAGCCTTCTGGTTTTTCTCTGAAGAGGTTTCGCTTCTCATCCAAGAAGCTTCCTCAGCTCTGACGGGATGGTGGGGAATGGTTTATATTGTCTTGTTTTTCTTTGAAGAGGTTTCGCTTCTCATCCACGAAGCTTCTTCGGCTCTGAGAAATGAAACGCCTTCAAAGAAGAAAGTCCAGTTGCCTCTTGAAAAAGCACCTTTGGGTTAACAACCATGACCTGGATGTGACTGAGAATCTCCATAGACAATCATCAGTGCTACATTCACTAGCACCTAGTTTAGGCCATGAGATCTCTGCCAGGAAACAAGCAAGTTCAGAGAGCACCAAGGACCCCACAGTTTTCCTCCTCCTCCTCCTCCTCCTCCTCCTCCTCCTCCTCCTCCTCCTCCTCCTCCTCCTCCTCCTCCTCCAAGTACTGATGATGTTACCTAGTTGGCTCATGAAACCTCTGCCAGAAAACAAGCATGCTCAGAGAGCACCAAGGACCCCACAGTTTTCCTCCTCCTCCTCCTCCTCCTCCTCCTCCTCCTCCTCCTCCTCCTCCTCCTCCTCCTCCTCCTCCTCCTCCTCCTCCTCCTCCTCCTCCTCCTCCTCCTCCTCCTCCTCCTTCAAGTACTGATGATGTTACCTAGTTGGCTCATGAAACCTCTGCCAGAAAACAAGCAAGTTCAGAGAGCACCAAGGACCCCACAGTTTTCCTCCTCCTCCTCCTCCTCCTCCTCCTCCTCCTCCTCCTCCTCCTCCTCCTCCTCCTCCTCCTCCTCCTCCTCCTCCTCCTCCTCCTCCTCCTCCTCCTCCTCCTCCTCCTCCTCCTTCAAGTACTGATGATGTTACCTAGTTGGCTCATGAAACCTCTGCCAGAAAACAAGCAAGTTCAGAGAGCACCAAGGACCCCACAGTTTTCCTCCTCCTCCTCCTCCTCCTCCTCCTCCTCCTCCTCCTCCTCCTCCTCCTCCTCCTCCTCCTCCTCCTCCTCCTGATGATGTTACCTAGTTGGGTCATGAAACGTCTGCCAGAAAACAAGCAAGCTCAGAGAGCACCAAAGACCCCACAGTTTTCCTTTTCCTCCTTCTCCTCCTCCTCTTCCTCCTTCAAGTACTGATGATGTTACCTAGTTGGGTCATGAAACGTCTGCCAGAAAACAAGCAAGCTCAGAGACCACCAAGGAGCCCTCATTTCAACCCCCAGCTACAAATATTCCCCTTTTATTAACTTGCTACAGGAATCCTTCCCACTCTGCTCTGAGGAGGTTTGCTTAGTTGAGGGCTTTAGCCGGGTCAAGTCCCCATCCCCGGCGACTCCTAAACCGGCGCTTAGCGTGCGCGGACCCCGTCCCTAGAAACCGCACTCCTTCAGCAAAGCCTGGTTTACAGCGCCGGTCAGGGTCGCTTTTCACCCTTATCCAAGTTCTCCGTGGAGCAGCCGGACTTTGTCTCCCCAAGCGCTGCGGAGCCCCCGGTCCTTGCGCGCCCCTGTCAGCCGGGAAGAGACGTGGGTTGCCGGGCATCCGTGCCCGCTCCCTGCCTGTCTCCAAACCCCCCGGCCGGGGCTCCTGGCTGGCACCCGGGTGACTCAGCCGCCCACGGGCCATAAGAGCCGCCCCGAGGCCGAGCCGCAAAGAGCAGCAGCAGCTTCCCAGCCCCGGGACGCGCAAACAGCCTCTCTGCCCGGGCCAAAGCAGGGCGATGCGGGGCGAAGGAGGCGGCAGCGGCGGGGCTGGCCGGGCGCTGCGCTGCGCTCTGGCCGCGGCCGGCTTGATTTCGGCGCTGAGCGCCGTCGGGACCCTCTTCCTGCTGGCTCAGTGGCGGGAGCTGAGCGCGGCGTTGCGGGAGCTACAGGAGGAGGCGAGGCAGCTGCGGGCGGCGCCGGCAGCCGGGGGTCCCGCGGCCGCGCTCCAGGCCTGGCTGGCGCCCATCGCTCCCACCGACGGCCCACCGATGGCTGGCCGGGCCAAGCGGAGCCAGCAGCAGCGGCGGCGCGGCCTCGCCAAGGGTCACCTGCGAGCGGAGAGCGAGGAGATGCTGATGCTGATGACTTACTCCATGGTGCCGGTAGGGGGCGCTGGGAGAAGGCGTGAGGGTGGGGGTAGGGGGGCAGTGGTCAAATTCAAATGCCGGTTCTTAGTGGGCGTGGCGTGGCTTGGTGGGCGTGGCGTGGCTTGTGGGCGTGGCAGGGAAAGGATGCTGCAACTCTCCATTCCCACCCACTTCAGGGGAAAGATACTGCAAACTTCCATTCCCACCCATTCCAGGGGAAGAATACTGCAAAGTCTCCATTCCCTCACCATTCCGGGGGAAGGATACTGAAAAGTCTCCATTCCCTCCCCATTCGGGGGGGGGGGGGGAAGGATACTGCAAACTTCCATTCCCTCCCCACTCTGGGGGAAGGATACTGCAAACTCTCCATTCCCACCCACTTCGGGGGAAGGATACTGCAAAACCTCCATTCCCTCTCCACTCTGGGGGAAGGATACTGCAAACTCTCCACTCCCTCCCCACTCCGGGGGAAGGATACTGCAAACTCTCCATTCCCACTGTCCCAAAGCTGCTAATGGGGATGGGGGGAATTGCTCAAGGCATCTGGACAGCTCTGGGACCAATTCCAGCGTTCTCCAACTGAATCAGCTCCAGGTTTAAAATTGGGTGTTTCTGAACTAAGGGGAAGAACTTTTGTTTTTGGACCAGTTTCAATTAGGTCAACCCAGGATTTTGCAGTATCCTTCCCCTGGAGTGGGGAAGGAATGGAGGTTTTGCAGTATCCTTTTCCTGGAGTGGGAAGGGAATGGGGATTTTGCAGCATCCTTCCCCTGGAGTGGGGAGGGAATGTGGATTTTGCAGTATCCTTTCCCTGGAGTGGGAAGGGAATGGGGATTTTGCAGCATCCTTTCCCTGGAGTGGGGAGGGAATGGGGATTTTGCAGCATCCTTCCCCTGGAGTGGGGAGGGAATGGGGATTTTGCAGTATCCTTTCCCTGCCCCGCCCACCAAGCCCCGCCCACAGAACCGGTAGTAAAAAAAAATGAATTTCATCACTTGGTCATCCACTGCCCTCTAACCTTGGCAATATCAGGGGATAGTAGAATAGAAGACAAAGATTTGGAGAAGACCACAAAATATCCAGATCTGAATGGAAATGGAAAAACTATGGCATAAACTGACCATGGTGTCCCAGTGGTTATTGACACATCGGACACCATACTAAAAATATCTTATAAAAAGGATGTAAAACCTTGGCAACTTTAAGACTTGTGGACTTCAGCTCCCAGAATTCCCCAGCTGGCCATGAGGTCCACAGGTCTTAATGTTGCCAAGGTTGCGTGCCCCTGTCTTAGACAACACTTAGAAAATCTGTGCATTGACAATGTTTCCACCTGCCAATTGCAACATCGCACATGGCTTGAATCCAGAGGTGGGTTCCTACCAGTTCGCACCTATTCGCTAGAACCGGTTCGTCAAATCTACCGAACCGGTTAGAAGAGGTTCCACCAGTGGACCCGGAAAGCAGGCCACACCTACAGAAGAACTTCCAAATTTTTTTGAAACCTACCACTGGTCCTTGGATAGGATTATTCTACACTATCATGCTCCTATTTATAAAACTCAGTGCCTCTGTGAAAGGTAAGGATGACTACTGCGTTTGTGGTGCAATCAGAACATTGCATGTGTTGAAGTTGTTTTAATGCAAACCAAAGATGCCTTTAAAAAAAGAAGTTACATCATATTCTTAGACATTTAGCTATGACCTTTGGACCAAAGCTGAAGAAGCTTCTTGGATGAGAAGGGAAATGTCTTCAAAGAAGACCCCCCAAAGCCCAGTTGACTCTTGAAAAAAGCACCTTTGGGACAACCATGACCTGGATGACCAAGAATCTCCATAGACATTTAGCTCCTACGCTTGGGCTTCATCCCAAAGCAACGGGATCGTAGGATGAAGCTGGCCTCCACCATTTTGGACGTTGCCTCTTTTCTTGTCTTTCCAATAGCAGTTTTTGGACTGGATCTTAGGAAGAAGATAAATGCCAGAACAAAGGGAAATTAAGAGCCTTTTCTAGCTTGGTCTGTCTCTGCCAAAGCAATGCGAGAAAGATGCTCTCTCCTTTTTGTTGTTTCTCTTAATGACTCATAGAGTCCTCATTGTCTTTTTTTTAATTTTTTTGGTGCAATAAGCCAGCAATTAATCTCTCTTTAAACCTTGCTGTGTGTTTGTGGGGGAAAAGAAAGGCATAGGGTGTCCCTGTCTTCACAATCAAGCGTGCTTTGAGACTGGAGGATGGTGGAATAGGCAACAAAACAGAAAAATTCAAAATCAGTATGATTAACCATTGTGGATAAAGTGAGTGCAGAAGGAACACATTGGACATTCGGGGATTCAACATCTATCCACGCTGCTGCTACCATTCATTTTTCTCATTCACTCAATCATGAATGCATAATCATGTTTTTCCCCCTAAGCTACCCACAGTCCAAGATTCTGACGCAGGTTTGGGCTCCCCATGAATGACCAGCGTTGGAGGACCCCACTGCTTTGATCTGCTGATTTTCCCAGCCAGTTTTCTCAATCATATTACATTGTCTTCTTTCTGGGTAGAGAACTGGAGTCCAAGGAGGCTAATATTCCATTCTTACCTGTGGCTCGCAGATGGGTGTCTCCTTAATTGCGCAACGTTGGAGCTGTGTGGTCCTACAAGCTTCCATGTTGGGAGATCTACATGGAGATGGGCAACTTTTTCAAGGTTGAACTCTGGTGCTGGAGAAGACTCCTGCGAGTCCCTTGGACTGCAAGGCAATCCTAGAAGAGATGCACCCTGACTGCTCTTCAGAAGGCCAGATCCTGAAGAGGGAACTCAAATACTTTGACCACCTGATGAGAAGGAAGAAGGACTCCCTGGAGAAGAGCCTCATACTGGGAATGATTGAGGGCAAAAGAAGGGTTCCACTACAAAACCGTGTTCGACTAAACTGCGCTCGACGAAACCGCGTAGCTGACGTCATCAACAGCGCGACAACAGCGTGGAGACAGAGGCACGCTGTAAACGCTAAACCTAAAATTAACCCCTAAACCTAAACCTAACCCCCCTAAACCTAACCCTAAACCTAACCCTAAACCTAACGCTTAACCTAACGCTTAACCTAACCCTAAACCTAACCCTTAACCTAACCCTTAACCTAACCCTAAACCTAACCCTAAACCTAACCCTTAACCTAACCCTTAACCTAACCCTTAACCTAACCCTAAACCTAATCCTAACCCTTAACCTAACCCTAAACCTAACCCTAACCCTAACCCTAACCCTAAACCTAACCCTAACCCTAACCCTAACCCTTACCTTAAGTTGAATCGGCTTGTTTTCAAAGCGCTATTTAAAGCGCCCTTCTTTCTCCGCGCTCGCTGTTGTCGCCCTGCTGGTGACGTCAGTGACGCGGTTTAATCGGGCGCGGCTTAGTCAAGCGCGGTTTTGTCGTGCCACGCAAAAGAAGAAGGGGACGACAGAGAATGAGGTGGCTGAATGGAGTCACCGAAGCAGTAGACGTGAGCTTAAATGGACTCCAGAGGATGGTAGAGGACAGGAAGGCCTGGAGGAACGTTGTCCATGGGGTCACGATGGGTCGGACACGACTAACAACAAATCAATATTAAGAGCCTCTATTCTACTGTTTCTCTTTAGGTTGCAAGCTTTACCAATCAAAATTAAGGACCTCTGTTCTACTACTTTCCCCTAGGTTGCAAGCTTGCAGTGGCAAAGAATGGGTTAATTGGAGGTTACAAGACACTATGCTCTTAGCCGCAACCACACAAGTGACAACAATGGATAGATTTTTATATGCTTGGCCTGGGCAGAGTATGGGAAGTAGATTGTCCTTAATCACTAATGACTGGTTTTAAAACAATCTGATTTTCTTTGCCTGGTCTCTCAGGGAAGGTCAACCTGTGGCCTCAATTTAAAAGCTAGTCTGGGTCACATCTAGGAAGACAGGCGCCATTAGTCATCCCTCTGGGACATTGCATTTTTTCCTAAGTGTAAGCAAAATTGTTTGCACGAAGAGCAGTATCATTCTCTTCCTGAAGGTCTCATCCGATCCTCCTGGGGTGGCCATGAATGGAAAAAATAATAATAATAAGATTTTAGAAACCTTTCCCCCTCATTGCCAACATGATGCAATGTAATTCTACATTGAGAAGACTGCCAGAACTTTAAGGCTCACAAAAATCTTAAAATTGTGCTTGCTAGGAATTTTAAAAAAAGGGACACGGTGGCTCAGCGGCTAAGACGCTGAGCTTGTTGACCAGAAAGGTCGGCAGTTCAGAAGTTCGAATCCCCAGCACCGCGTAATGGAGTGACCTCCCGTGACTTGTCCCAGCTTCTGCCGACCTAGCAGTTCGAAAGCACGTAAAAATGCAAGTAGAAAAATAGGAACCATCTTTGGTGGGAAGGTCACAGCGCTCCGTGCGCCTTCAGCATTGAGTCATGCCACATGACCACAGAGATGTCTTCGGACAGCGCTGGCTCTTCGGCTTTGAAATGGAGATGAGCACCGCCCCCTGGAGTCGGGAACGACTAGCACATATGTGTGAGGGGAACCTTTATCTTTAGTTTAGGAATTTAAATTAAGAGGAAATGTGTTAAATGTAGGCATGTGTCTTTCACTTTCCTTGCTTCACCCAAAAGGTACAAAACAGGAGTATGAAAACATCACAAGATTACAATCCCAGATCTACAATCATTAATATTATTTCAACCTTCCTGTCCTCTACTATCCTCTGGAGTCCATTTAAGCTCACACCTACTGCTTCAGTGACTCCATCCAGCCACCTCATCCTCTGTCTTCCCCATCTTCTTTTGCCTTCAATTTTTCCCAGCATTAAACTCTTCTCCAGGGAGTCCTTCCTTCTCATTAGAGAAAGTATTTGAGTTTCAGAAGATGATAGATACATACATCCATAGATAGATACGGTAGGTAGATAGGTAGGTAGGTAGGTAGGTAAGTAGGTGGATAGATAGATAGATAGATAAATAGATAGATAGATATGGTAGGTAGGTAGGTAGGTGGATAGATAGATAGATATGGTAGATAGATAGATAGATAAATAGATAGATAGATAGATAGATATGGTAGGTAGGTAGGTAGATAGATAGATTGATTGATTGATATGGTAGATAGATAGATAGATAGATAGATAGATAGATAGATAGATAGATGATAGATGATAGATATGGTAGGTAGGTAGGTAGGTAGGTAGGTAGATAGATAGATAGATAGATAGATAGATAGATAGATAGATAGATAGATAGATAGATATGGTAGGTAGGTAGGTAGGTAGGTAGGTAGGTAGGTAGGTAGGTAGGTAGGTAGATAGATAGATAGATAGATAGATAGATAGATAGATAGATAGATAGATAGATGGATAGAGATAGCTTCTGTGACTACATCCAGCCACCTCCTTCTCTGTCATCCCTTTCTTCTTTTGCCCCCCATCATTCCTAGCATGAGGCTCTTCTCCAGGGAGTCCTTCCTTCTCATTAGATGGCCAAAGTCTTTGAGTTTCCTCTTCAGGATCTGGCCTTCTAAAGAGCAGTCAGGGTTGATCTCCTCTAGGACTGACCGGTTGGATCGCCTTGCAGTTCAAGGGGCTCGCAGGAGTCTTCTCCAGCACCAGAGTTCAAAGGCCTCTATCCTTTGACGCTCAGCCTTCCTTGTGGTCCAACTTTCACAGCCGTACTTTGCAACCGGGAAAACCAGTGTTCAGTGTTAGGAATCCAAATTTAAATTCTCTAAAATGTCTGCAATCCTGTGCAAGGCAGGTGACCTCTGAAATGTCTTCTTGTTTTAGGTCCGGGTACTGCTTGAGTTGTGCAACAGCACAAAAGGAGTGTGTTTAACAGGTAAGAGCGTCGACGATGGCCTTGAAGGAAAGAGTTAATTTCCCTTGGATGTGTGTCCTGCTCCATCCGCATCTAATTCAAAGATGGTTAACAATATGTCCTTAGCTTGAGTGGATAAGGTGTATTGAGCCGAGGTGGCGCAGTGGTTAGGGTGCAGTATTGCAGGCCACTTCAGCTGACTGTTATCTGAAGTTCAGCGGTTCAAATCTCACTGACTCAAGGTTGACTCAGCCTTCCATCCTTCCAAGGTGGGTGAAATGAGGACCCAGACTGTGGGGGCGATATGCTGACTCTGTAAACCGCTTAGAGAGGGCGGTATATAAGTCTAAGCGGTATGAAGCGGTATATAAGTCTAACTGCTATTGCTACCCAGTGTCTAAATGGCTCTGGAACCTGGTTGTTCTCATTAAAACATTTCCTTTGTTTTCCGTAAGATGTTGGCTTAGTTCTACATCTAAGCTTTGCACTTTTGGTTTAGTAGCCAGTTAGGCCATGGCTTAGCCATTAAAGATGCTGAGCAGGTCAGCTGGAAAGCTGACAGCCCAGGTTCAAGACCCGAGTGCCACAGGACAGGGTGAGTTCCTGTGACTTGCTCCAGTTCCCGCAAACCTAGCAGTTTGAAAGCATGCAAATGTGAATAGATAAATAGGTACCACTTCCCGTTCCATGCTGTAGACCATAGACCATGGACAATGTCTTCGGACAACGCTGTCTTTCTCAGCTAAGAAATGGAAATAAGCACTGCCCCCTAGAGTCAGACACAACTGGACAGGGGAAATTGTTACCTTTTGCCTTTATCTTATGCTTAGTCTTTATTTGTAATTCTTCGTTTTATTCTCTATTTAGGTCCACCGGGATTGCCAGGTAATATATATTTTCTTTTCTGGCCTTATTGTCTTGGTCTTACTGAAAAAACAAACAAACCAGTATGAAAATTCTCCTCAATTTATCTGGCTCTCTCAGTTTGCTTCTCATTCCTCTACAATTTGCTGACTTTTTAATTGGAAATTTGCTAGAGTTGGCCCCTTGGAACTCCCGAATGAGCTCTGGGTGTTAGTAGAATTACAAAAACAAAAATAAGAATAATGTTATTGAACCATGGTTGGGTTTGATCACAACCAAACCTGCTTTTGGTTTCGTGAAAATCAACCCCTTACAACTGCTGAACCATGGTTGATGGTTTGATGTGCTCCATGTGTAAATCCTATGTGTTTATGCAACGTAACAAACCATGGCTTAGCCTGATACAATACTCAGGTGATTGGGGGGCCAATGACCTGTTCAGATGACCTTGGTTGTGATGGAGAAACGAGCCCTTTCCTCCCGCCTCTCCCCTTCATGAACTATCATTAGTGAAGCATTAACATGGTCTTAAGGGACCCGGTGGCTCAGTGGCTAAAACGCTGAGCTTGTCAATCAGAAAAGTCGGCAGTTCGAATCCCTAGCGCCATATTACGGAGTGATCTCCTGTTATGAGCCGAGGTGGCGCAGTGGTTAGGGTGCAGTACTGCAGGCCACTTCAGCTGACTGTTATCTGCAGTTCAGCGGTTCTAATCTCACCGGCTCAAGGTTGACTCAGCCTTCCATCCTTCCGTGGTGGGTGAAATGAGGACCCAGACTGTGGGGGCGATATGCTGACTCTGTAAACCGCTTAGAGAGGGCTGAAAGCCCTGTGAAGCGGTATATAAATCTAACTGCCATTGCTATTGCTATTTGTCCCAGCTTCTGCCCACCTAGCAGTTCGAAAGCAAGTAAAAATGCAAGTAGAAAAATAGGGACCACTTTTGGTGGGAAGGTAACAGCGTTCCATGCGCCTTCGGCGTTTAGTCATGCTGGCCACATGACCACGGAGACATCTTCGGACAGCGCTGGCTCTTTGGTTTTGAAACCGAGATGAATGCCCCCGCTAGAGTCGGGAACGACTAGCACATATGTGCGAGGGGAACCTTTACCTAACATGATCCTATGAGGATCTTCACTTGGAAATAACTCCTCCTTGTCTTTCAGTATCCAATTTTTCTGTTGAAAAGAGACAAAACACTAAAAATATCCTTTGACTTCATCAGGTCCCTCTGGAATGGATGGATTGCCTGGTTTGAATGGATCTGATGGTGCTCCTGGCATTCCTGGACCAAGAGGTGAACCAGGAAAAAGAGGGAAAACAGGTATACCCACAAAACACGAGGGATGAAATTGAGGAGCCGAGATGGCACAGTGGTTAGGGTGCAGTACTGCAGGCCACTTCAGCTGACTGTTATCTGCAGTTCAGCGGTTCTAATCTCACCGGCTCAAGGTTGACTCAGCCTTCCATCCTTCCGAGGTGGGTGAAATGAGGACCCAGACTGTGGGGGGCAAGTTGCTGACTCTGTAAACCGCTTAGAGAGGGCTGAAAGCCCTAGGAAGCGGTATATAAGTCTAACTGCTATTGCTATCTGTCTTCTCTGCTCCAGCCATTGAGAAGTTTCAGGCAAATTATATCTGGTGACTTGATTCCCCAGGCCTAAGAAGGGATGATATTGACCACACATATTGTTTCAGATTATGGTCTGTTTGGTTTTTTCAGGCTAGATTGTTGCATTGTATAGAATTGGATTTATTTATTTATTCCTCACGTTCATACACCACCCACATCACCTGACTCTATAACAACGAGGTTCCTCAAATGATTTGATTGGTCTCATATCTCAGCCAACATAATTTTGCCTGGGCCTTGAATGAGATGCAACTGAGCTGGAATCTGGTTTAGACATAGCATTAGAGGTTGAATATGTGCTCCTCGTGATGAGGTACTTGAGGTATTCTTCCCATGTGATCAATACCTGAATGTTTTCAAGGCAGTAGCAAATTTTTATGCGTAGCTTTAGTCCAGGGGTAGTCAACCTTTTTATACCTACCACCCAGTATTGTATCTCTGTTAGTAGTAAAATTTTCTAACCGCCCACCGGTTCCACAGTCATGGTGATTTATAAAGTAGGGAAGTAACTTTACTTTATAAAATTTATAAAGCAGACTTACAGCAAACCCCTACCGGCGCCCACCATGAAGGCTGGAACGCCCACTAATGGGTGGTAGGGACCAGGTTGACTACCATTGCTTTAGTCTATAGAAGCCCTTTGATGCCTTCAAGGAATCCCAGAAGTGATTTTTCCAAAAGGCAACTGGACTTCCTTGGGTTTTCTTCTTTTAAAATCGTTTTGCAACTTCTTCAGTTCTGAAGAAGCTTCTTGGATGAGAAGCAAAATGTTTTGAAGGGGAAAACCAAGAAAGTCCAGTTGCCTTTTGGAAAAATTATCTTTGGGACAACCATGACTTCGATGGCTGTGAATCTCCTTAGACAACTTCAAGGAATCGTTAATTTCATTGCGTTTCTTCCTTTTGTCTATAAACTGTATATATTGTTATGTGTTGTTGTTAGTTGCAAAGTCATGTCCGACCCATTGCGACCCCATGGACGACGTTTCTCCAGGCCTTCCTGTCCTCCATCATCCTCTGGAGTCCATTGAAGCTCACGCTGACTGCTTCAGTGACTCCATCCAGCCACCTCATTCTCTGTCGCCCCCTTCTTCTTTTGCCCTCCATCGTTCCCAGCATGAAGCTCTTCTCCAGGGTGTCCCTCCTTCTCATTAAGTGGCCAAAGTATTTCCTCTTCAGGATCTGACCTTCTAAGGAGCGGTCAGGGTTGATCTCCTCTAGGACTGACCTCTTGGATCGCCTTGCAGTCCAAGGGACTCGCAGGAGTCTTCTCCAGCACCAGAGTTCAAAGGCCTCCATTCTTTGGCGCTTTCTTATGGTCCAACCTTCACAGCCATCCATTGCAACTATACACACTTTTGTTGGCAGGATACACACTTTTGTTGGCAGGATATTGTTATGTACACATGTATTAATGGGGGAGATGTTTTTTAAAAAAATTCTGTAACTTGGTCTTGACCATAAATAAACAAGTAAATAAATGAATATTCTCAGGGCAAGCGGAGTGAGAAAACTACTGTGGTTTGAATTCAGGTCTCCTTTATAAATATCTCCTACAAACGTTTGGATTGCATGTATTCTTGGCTGCCTATCTTTTGTGGCATTTAATGTTCTCCTGTGTTTTTCCAGGACTGAAGGGTGACCCTGGAGAGAAGGGTGAAAAAGGAGATCGTGGTGAAATTGGCACACCTGGAAAAGAGGGAGAACGAGGTGAAAAGGGCTCCAGAGGGCCCAAAGGGGACAAAGGAGAAGCAACCAATGAACTGGTTTCTGAAGGTAAGATGAAATGATGGTCTACAAAGAACACAATGGTGGTAGAGTTGGAAATCAGCCTTTTCCAAGTCGACGCCTTCCAGATGTGTTGACTTCAGAGGATGAGATTGAAACACATCTGGAAGGCATCAGGGTTGGTTAGAAATAGAATAACGAGTTGGGAGGGACCTTGGAGGTCTTCTAGTCCAACCCCCTGTTTAGGCAGGAAGCCCTACACCTCTTCAGGCAAATGGTTAAGGTTAAGACAAAGGATGAAGAAGGCTTGTTCTTCATGGTAGCTAGCCAAGATTTTTTAAAAAATATTTATTTAGTTATTCAATTTCTATAGCCAACCAACTCAACAAGTGACTCTGATGCTTGGGGATGCGCATGGGCTGCATACAAACACCCTAGAACAGCTAAAGAGTAGAAGTAGCTAAAGAGCAGAAGTTGCCTCCAGAAGTTGTAAATACTCCAACACTGGAAGTTTTTAAGAAGATGTTGGATACCCATTTGTCTGAAGTGGTGTAGGTTTCCTGCCTAAGCAAGGGGTTGACTAGAAGACCTCCAAGGTCCCTTCCAACTCTGCTATTCTATTCTATTCTATTCTATTCTACTCTACTCTACTCTACTCTACTCTACTCTACTCTACTCTACTCTACTCTACTCTACTCTACTCTACTCTACTCTACTCTACTCTTCTATATTCTATATTCCATTCCATTCTATATGTCTTCCCTTCCCTTCCCTTCCCTTCCCTTCCCTTCCACTCCACTCCACTCCACTCCACTCCACTCCACTCCACTCTACTCTTCTATATTCTATATTCCATTCCATTCTATGTGTCTTCTCTTCTCGTCTCTTCTCTTCTCTCCTCTCCTACTCTACTCTACTCTTCTATATTCTATATTCCATTCCATTCTATGTGTCTTCTCTTCTCTTCTCTTCTCTCCTCTCCTACTCTACTCTACTCTTCTATATTCTATATTCCATTCCATTCTATGTCTCTTCTCTTCTCTTTTCTTCTCTTCTCTCCTACTCTATTCTACTCTACTCTACTCTACTCTTCTCTTCTATATTCTATATTCCATTCCATTTTATGTGTCTTCTCTTCTCTTTTCTTCTCTTCTCTCCTACTCTACTCTACTCTACTCTACTCTACTCTACTCTACTCTACTCTACTCTACTCTACTCTACTCTACTCTTCTCTTCTCTTCTATATTCTATATTCCATTCCATTCTATGTCTCTTCTCTTCTCTTTTCTTCTCTTCTCTCCTACTCTACTCTATTCTACTCTACTCTACTCTACTCTTCTATATTCTATATTCCATTCCATTTTATGTGTCTTCTCTTCTCGTCTCTTCTCTTCTACTCTACTCTACTCTTCTATATTCTATATTCTATTCCATTCTATATGTCTTCTCTTCTCCTCTCCTCCCCTCCCCTCCACTCCATTCCACTCCACTCCATTCTATTCTGAAGAAGTTTCCATGTTCACAAGGTGGAGTTGCCCTAGTGTCCACTGCTTTCAGATGACCTATGTGGTAGCAGAGATGACCTCAAGAGAGCCCTAATGGTGGAGATGTCCACCTTGTTGTTGTTGATTGGTTCTGATGCATTCTGGATGGAGGAGGGAAGAGGAGACGAATAGAGCAACAACATTTACCGAGTGACCTTGACCTTCCTCTCCGGAAGAGTAATTCTCTCTCACCGTTTTTGATTGGTGCTTCTACCGTAGGTGAGAAAGGGGATCCTGGTCCTCCAGGACCTCCTGGCCCCCCAGGGCCTCAGGGACCACCAGGACCTCAAGGACCACCAGGAACTTCAGGGAAGCGTAAAGCCAAGCCCCAGGAGGAGAAGATCTACAACACCGAATGCACAGGTGAGTGTTTCTGGATGCTAACTACCGGCCACCTGCTGCTTTGCCTCTCCATTTTGTTTCTGAGTCAAATGTCCATTGTTCAGATGATCTACACTACTGTCTTCAGGCAAGGGTGGGCTTCAAAAATTTCAGCAACGGGTTCTCTACCCAGTTGCTGGGTGAGCATGGCCATGGTGGGGGTGGCCTAGTTGGCCTCCTGCACCACGGTGGGCGGCAACATTTTTCGCCCTCTCCACGAGCTGCACTGGCTACCTGTTGATCTCCGGGTGCGCTTCAAGGTGCTACTTATCACCTTCAAAGCCCTTCATGGTAGTGGGCCTGGGTACTTGAGAGACCGCCTACTGCCAATTACCTCCACTAGACCGATCCGATCGCATCGATTAGGCCTCCTCCGAATTCCATCTTCCAGCCAGTGCAGACTGGCAACTACCCGGAGGAGAGCCTTCTCGGTGGCTGCTCCAACCCTCTGGAACGAACTCCCCGTGGAGATTCGGACCCTCACCACCCTTCAGTCCTTCCGCGCCGCTTTAAAGATCTGGCTGTCCCGACTGGCCTGGGGTTAAGATTCTAACCCCACCCGATTTGTGTGATTGTGTGACTGTTGTGCTCTCTTTTTTAATATGTTGCATTGTCTCTATGTGGAATACTGTTTGTCTCCCCCCGCCTTTTTGAACTGTGAGCTGCCCTGAGTCCCCCCCAGGGAAAAGGGCGGCATACAAATAAAGGGTAAACTAAACTAAACTAAACTCCAGGCTCCGGAGGTTTTTATCGAGCCTCCGGGAGGGCAAAAACTGCTTCCCCAGGCTCCGGAGGCTTTCCGGAGACTGGAAACAAGCCTGTTTATGGACTTCCAGGACCTCCGGTAAACCCGCTTTCTCCCTTTCCCTGAGCTTCCATGAAGGCCCTGCACTTACCTGGCATGATGAAGGGGTTGCATGGAGCAGGGGTGGGTTCCTGCCGGCCTTAGTACTGGTTTGGCACGAAGAAATTTGCGCAAGCACAAAACATTAGAAAAGGAAACAAAATTACATTTTTTTCAATGAAGATTGTTCTGCGCATGTGCAGAACAGAAAATCAAGATGGCGGCCCCGAGGATAGAACCAGTTAGCAATAGCAATAGCAGTTAGACTTATATACCGCTTCATAGGGCTTTCAGCCCTCTCTAAGCGGTTTACAGAGTCAGCATATTGCCCCCAACAACAATCTGGGTCCTCATTTCACCCACCTCGGAAGGATGGAAGGCTGAGTCAACCCTGAGCCGGTGAGATTTGAACAGCCGAACTGCAGAACTGCAGTCAGCTGAAGTAGCCTGCAGTGCTGCATTTAACCACTGCGCCACCTCGGCTCTGGCATGTGTCCGGCCAAATTACTACCTACTTGGCCAAACTGGTCCGAAGTGATAGGAACCCGCCTCTGGTGTGGAGACTCCTGGGAGGGGCAGGGTAGGAGAGGTGGGGTGGGCGTGGCCAGCCAGCCGTGGCATTTGGGAGTTCGCTGAATTGGGCAGAATCCTAGCTAGACGCTTTGCCCAATCCCATGGGAACCTCCAGCAGCCCACCCCTGTCTTCAGGTCAGAACAAACGGACCTCTTGAGCCATTTCTCCTTTCAAGCTTTACGTTCTTCTGCTCTTTCTACGTCTGGATCATTCCTTAGGTAGCTCCAGTGAAATATCTCCACTCTTCTCTGCACCCCACCAAAAAAACCCCAACAACTGAGTTTAGTTCTGCTATTTTGGGTGGCTCCCACCTTTTTTGTCTCTCCCCCTCCCCCTGAAGGTGTCCCATGCTTGTTTTCTACCCTGTGAAGTGGGTACATGGCTCTCTTCCAATGCTTGGAACAGAACGTTCCATTTCAAGGATGCTGCGGGGGGAGATCTTGCTTTCACCCTCTCCTCTATGTACTATTTTGGGGGCTGGCTGATTAGCTTGCCATGGAGCTGGCGCCCTACTGGTTCCATCTCCTGCTGTGTCTAGCTTCTGTCTTATCTTATGTGACAGAGGAGAAGATAATTGGGGGTGGATAAGGACTTCAGCAGTCATTTGCAAGGTAAGCCTTGATTAGTGAGAGCTCAAACCAACTCAGAGAGATGCTTAAGTCCATCTCTAAGCCCAGAAACTTAGCAACGGAGTTTTGTATTGAGGTTCAGCTAGTTCCAAGACCAGCTGGACCAACCCTTGCATGGAATTCTGGGGAATCTGGCTTGATGGAAAGGAAGGCCCATTAGTAAATGATCCAGCTCAGGCTTGATTTCATTTCATTTCATTTATTGAATTTCTATGCCGCCCAATCCCGAGGGACTCTGGGCGGCTTACAGAAATGAAAAAAAAAATGTAAAAGAATTTTTAAAAACAATGGGACACAACAAAGTTAAAAAAAGGAACTCAACAAACACCCAGTTGAAAGGGGGCTGGACCTCAATCAAGGGGTCAACAGCCCCAGGCCTGCCGGAAAAGCCAGGTTTTAATGGCTTTGCGAAAGGCCATGAGAGTGGGAAGGGCTCGGATCTCTGGGGGTAGCTCATTCCATAGTGCTGGAGCGGCAACAGAGAAGGCCCTACTCTTAGCAATAGCAATAGCAGTTAGACTTATATACCGCTTCATAGGGCTTTCAGCCCTCTCTAAGCGGTTTACAGAGTCAGCATATCGCCCCCACAGTCTGGGTCCTCATTTCCGTGACCCGTCAAAACCGCGGTCGACAAAAGCGCGCTCGGCGAAAGCGCGTACGTGACATCATCACAGCGCGATGAAAAAAATTAAAAATTGAAATAAAAATAAAATTAAAGCAAGCCGATTCACATAAAGGTAAGGGTTAGGTTTAGGGTTAGGGTTAGGGTTAGGGTTAGGGTTAGGGTTAGGTTAAGGGTTAGGGTTAGGTTTAGGGTTACGTTAAGCGTTAGGGTTACGTTTAGCGTTAGGTTAAGGGTTAGGTTAAGGGTTAGGTTTAGGGTTAGGTTTGGGGGGGTTAGGGTAAGGTTTTCGCTTTAATTTTACATTTACCGATCACAGCGCGATGTTTTCGTCGTGCTGTGATGACGTCACGTACGCGCTTTCGTCGAGCGCGCTTTTGTCGACCGCGGTTTTGTGGTGGAACCCCTCATTTCACCCACCTCGGAAGGATGGAAGGCTGATTCAACCTTGAGCCGGTGAGATTAGAACCGCTGAACTGCAGATAACAGTCAGCTGAAGTGGCCTGCAGTACTGCACCCTAACCACTGTGCCACCTCGGCTCTTAACCGAGGCGTCGCCAGCCAGCATTGTTTCGCTGAAGGCACCCGGAGAAGGTCCATCCTGTGCGATCTTATTGGTCTTAGGGAGGTATGCGGCAGGAGACGGTCTCGTAGGTATCCTAGGCCATGTAGGGCTTCAAAGGTGATAACCAGCACCTTGAATCGTGCTCGGAGACCAATGGGCAGCCAGTGCAGCTCGTGGAGGATAGGTGTATAGATAGATTGATGAGTAAATGCTCCCAGGTTCAACCTTGAGATCTCCCAAGAAGGGCTTGGACAACATTTTTTGGGGGGGGGTGGACTTTCAGAGAGCTGCTGTGAAGTTGGGGCTACTGGAAGTGGTGGCTGGATGATCTACTTTGGTTCAAAGCAGCTCTTCCCTAGATGGTCCTGTTACCTCTTTCGCTTGAAGCTACCAAGTTGAATGTTTGAATGTTTATTTTATTTATATGCTGCCCTTTTCCACCGAAGGGGACTCAGGGTGGCTCACAACTCAAACCAAGGGAGGGGGATACAAACAAAAATTAAAATGACACGCAACAATACATAATTTAAAACACGCAACAGTCATACCATTCGAGATGGGGGCAACAGTTCTTTAGCCCCAGGCCTGTCGGAACAGCCAGGTTTTAAGGGCTTTGCGGAAGGCCTGGAGGGTGGTGAGGGTGCGAATCTCCACGGGGAGTTCGTTCCAGAGGGTCGGAGCAGCCACAGAGAAGGCTCTCCTCCGGGTAGTCGCCAGTCGACACTGGCCGGCGGATGGAATTCGGAGGAGGCCTAATCTGTGGGATCTAATCGGTCTAGAGGAGGTAATTGGCAGCAGGTGGTCTCTCAAGTACCCAGGTCCAATACCATGAAGGGCTTTATAAGTGACGACTAGCGCCTTGAAGCGTATCCGGAGACCAATAGGCAGCCAGTGCAGCTCGCGGAGGATAGGTGTTACGTGGATGAACCGAGGTGCACCCACGATCGCTCACGCGGCTGCATTCTGGACAAGCTGAAGTCTCCGAATGCTCTTCAAGGGCTGCCCCATGTAGAGCACGTTGCAGTAGTCCAGTCTAGAGGTCACAAGGGCATGAGTGACTGTAGTGAGGGCCTCCCGGTTCAGGTAGGGACGCAACTGGTGTACCAGGCGAACCTGGGCAAAGTTCTGAAGACCAAGAAGACCCAAGAAGTAGGATGTGAGAGAATGGCGATGGCACAATTTAACTTTTCTCCTATTTTGAAAGGGGTCTGAACTAGGTTAGAGCACCAGCATTTGAGGTCTACTTGGGCTGAACCTCCAGCATCGCATGTGAAATCGAAAGAATCTCATTCCAAACCCAGAATTGGAGGCAGCAACATCTCTCCCCACCCCCCTTTTAGACTGAAGAACAGTTTTGATGGGGAACCAGGGATTGGTTTGGATGATAGTACAAAGAGCTGACCCTTAGAACAACTTCACACAACCACCTAAGGGTGCTTTTAAGTCTGCTTTGTGAGAACGGGACTACTTGACCATGTTCTTCTACAACAAGCAGGGATCCCAGTGCTGAAGGGGAACATAACTACAGGCTGTTCTGATTCTTTACAAGGAGAGAATGTTGTGTACTGTGAAGTAGTTGCAGTAGGATCCAGGGAGCCTTCCTTGAAACAAAACAGTTTCTTCACCCTGAACTCGAGGTGCCACGTGGGGTGGGAAAGCTTATCTAAGTGTGAAGTTTGCTTCTGGTTTGAGATTTGTGGACTGATCTGTAGGTCTTGGAGGACATCCAATGGAAACATGGACGTCCTTAGATTTTTATTTTTTTTAATTTAAAGGTTATGGCAAGTCACAAACCCTGTTCTTCTCTTCATCACATATGTTAGTTTGGAGCTTGACTTTTTCCCCACACAAAAAGAATAAAATCCTTGGTTAAAAGGGGGGCTGTCTGCCCTCCTAGGAAAAGGAACTTTAGAGAGAATAGAATAGAATAAAATAGAATAGAATATAGCAATAGCACTTAGACTTATATACCACTTCACAGGGCTTTCCAGCCCTCTCTAAGCTGTTTACAGAGTCAGCCTCTTGCCCCCAACAATCTGGATCCGAGATGGCGCAGTGGTTAGAGTGCAGCACTGCAGGCTACTTCAGCTGACAGCAGTTCTGCAGTTCGGCTGTTCAAATCTCACCGGCTCAAGGTTGACTCAGCCTTCCATCCTTCCGAGGTGGGTAAAATGAGGACCCAGATTGTGGGGGCGATATGCTGACTCTGTAAACCTTAGCTTAGAGAGGGCTGAAAGCTCTATGAAGCGGTATAGAAGTCTAACTGCTATTGCTATTGTTTTACTCACCTCGGAAGGATGGAAGGCTGAGTCAACCTTGAGCCTGGTGAGATTTGAACTGCCAAACTGCTGGCAGCTGGTGATCAGCAGAAGTAGCCTGCAGTACTGAACTCTAACCACTGCGTCATGCGGCTCCAATAGAATAGAATAGAGTAAAATAGAATAGAACAGAAAATAGAAAAGAACAGAACAGAACAGAGAATCGAATCAAATCGAATCGAATCGAATAGAATAGAATAGAATAGAATCAAATAGAATCGAATCAAATAGAATCGAATAAAATAGAATCGAATAAAATAGAATCGAATAAAATAGAATCGAATAAAATAGAATCGAATAAAATAGAATCGAATAAAATAGAATCGAATAAAATAGAATCGAATAAAATAGAATCGAATAAAATAGAATCGAATAAAATAGAATCGAATAAAATAGAATCGAATAGAATCGAATAGAATCGAATAGAATAATAGAATTGGGAAGTTGAGCCCATCATGTCATCATTATCCCAATCAGACAATCAGAATAGAGTTGGAAGGGGCCATTCAGGTCATCTAGTCCAACTCCCTGCTCAAGCAGGAGACCCTATACCAGGGCTGTCAAACTCCCAGCCCGTGGGCCGGATGCATCACGTGCTGGCCATGCCCATACCTGATTTAGCGAATGTGGAAAAAAATCCCAATATGTCAGATGACACCACCCTGACCATGTGAGTCGTTCCTGACTCTAGGGGGCGGTGCTCATCTCCGTTTCAAAGCCGAAGAGCCAGCGCTGTCCGAAGACGTCTCCGTGGTCATGTGGCTGGCATGACTAAACGCTGAAGGCGCACGGAACGCTGTTACCTTCCCACCAAAGGTGGTCCCTATTTTTCTACTCGCATTTTTTATGTGCCTTCGAACGGCTAGGTTGGCAGAAGCTGGGAGAAGTCACGGGAGCTCACTCCGTTACGCGGCGCTAGGGATTCGAACCGCTGAACTGCCGACCTTTCTGATCGACAAGCTCAGCTTCTTAGCCACTGAGGCCCCACGTCTCTTTTATGGATGTGATAAAGGATGGTATAAAAGGGCATTAGATTATCATCAGCATTGAACAGTGATTTAAAAAAAATGAAATCTGAAGGATTGGGGATAAAGAAAAACTTTAAAATAAGTATAAACACTTTTTAGCCTCATGAAACAATGTCTTCTCTCTTTCTTTTTCTTTTTGTCAAAGTTCACCCACAATCTCTGCTTCTCTTTCCTGCCCTCCTGTTTTAGGAGAGACCTGTAGCATTCCAAACGATGACACTCTCACCGGGAAAGCCAAAGAGCAAGGCCATCTCCATCCACGCAGGAAACCTGGTAAGAGTAATTCCTTCCAAATCCTTCCTGGAAAAAATTACAGGGGATTGCCACCTGCTGTCTCCAGCGCTGACTCTTCTCTCTTTGTTAGAAAACACGATCGAGTCTATTGGGAGCCCCGAAGAGATCGTCAAACTGAAGCAAAGTTACGGGGCGTGGATGGTAGATCTCGGAAACCGCTCTGATGAAAAGATCTGGATTGCTGAGCATTTCACGGGTAAACCTAGAGTAAACCCGCTTGGGTTTACAGTTATGCTTTTAGAGGAGCAATAACATACAGTCATATAGCAATAGCACCTACACTTATATACCGCTTCACAGTGCTTTACAGTTTATCTAAGCGATTTACAGAGTCAGCCTTTTGCCCCCAACAACCTGGGCCCTCACTTTACCCACCTGGGAAGGATGGAAGGCTGAGTCAACCTTGAGCCTGGTGAGACCTGAATTGCCGAACTGCTGGCAGCTGGCAGTCAGTAGAAGTAGCCTGCAGTACGGACAATGCAGGAGAAATCCGGTTCACTCAGTTCAATTCATTGGCTCAGTGGCGGTCGGTGATAGATACACATAAGGGAATATCGCTCCCGCCGCCTTAAGTCCGGAAGCAGTTCCATAGGTGGAAGGTGAAGACTTTTTGGTGAATTGATAAGATTTAGCACTCTTAAAGCAGCCCCAGACTGCTCCTGAGTGAAAGAATGGAACATCTGCCAGTTTGAACTGAGGTAACAGAATGTGAGGCAACTGGCAGTTGGAACAGAGTTCTCTTCAGGTGGGGAGGGGGAGTAGAACTCCTTCGCATCAGAGGGTGTTAATTACTGTATAAGAAATGCTAATGATCTGATGGTCATTTTGAAAAATCCTTTCTTAGTGAGCACTAGAAGCCAAATGGAACATACCTGCCAAATGTCAAGTTTGTAGGCTTTACAGTTCTGGAGATTTCATGATGAGTGAGTGGTATTTGGCATTTATATATATATAGATATGCCACCCCATACTGCCCTACAACACTCTCTGGGCAGTTAAGAGTAGCATATGAAAACAATGTAGAAGCATTAGTTGCATATTGCATCCAACAATCTGGCTCTTCATTTTACTGACCTCGGAAGGATGGAAGGATGGATCAATCTTGACCCTTGTCAAGATCGAACTCCAGGCTGTGGGCAGAGTTACCCTGCAATACTGCGCTTTAACCATTGCCCCACCAGGGTTCCTTGACTGTTTAGAAATCATGTTAAGATGCATATCCTATTTATTTCCAAATAGCAATAGCAATAGCAGTTAGACTTATATACCACTTCATAGGGCTTTCAGCCCTCTCTAAGCGATTTACAGAGTCAGCATATCGCCCCCACAATCTGGGTCCTCATTTCACCCACTTCGGAAGGATGGAAGGCTGAGTCAACCTTGAGCCGGTGAGATTAGAACCGCTGAACTGCAGATAACAGTCAGCTGAAGTGGCCTGCAGTAACCACTGCGCCACCTCGGCTCTAAAGACCAGGCATTTAAGCACCGTGTGCCTTTTTTTTAAAAAAGGAAGATAAATTCTTAACAAGTGTGAAAACAGGACAATACAGACTGTGCCCAGATGCTACTGTCCTTAGAAACTGAAAAAAAGTTACATTTTTCAGATTGCGATCTCCGCCATGGATCTGATGCCCAGTTTCCCTCTTTGCATACATTGACTAGGCTCATGCATCATTCTTGAGCCATGATTTGGTTTGTACCTTAAAAAAAAGCAGAGTGAGCCCATCCATTGGGGCTTGTAAACTATGATTTATGATTCAGCATGTTGCATGGATTCAACTAATCGGGATTTATACAGGAAACCCTGGTTAAACATAAGGGATAAACCTCACCATTGGGATTAATCCCAACAATGATTTATGGCTTAGCATTTTATGATTTGTATCCTGCCAGAATTGTGCATCTCCAGTGTGGCATAAATGCTGTCATCTGTGACTTTTTGGAGAAATCATAGTTTTGTAAAATATGTGAAACTAGTCAGTGTGAAAACGTACACCAGCTGCTTAATCCTGGTAGGTGAGCTATGTATACTTTGAGAAGTTTATATAACGCCTTTTCCCCATGAGCTCAGGATAACTTA
Source organism: Thamnophis sirtalis (assembly GCF_051295495.1). Taxonomy (NCBI): domain Eukaryota; kingdom Metazoa; phylum Chordata; class Lepidosauria; order Squamata; family Natricidae; genus Thamnophis; species Thamnophis sirtalis. The sequence goes on from NW_028261382.1 coordinate 7,547,181, forward strand.
TACGTAGAGATATCTCCTTTCCTTTGTATCGTTGTAACAATCAATCTGCTTCATAGGTAGGACTGTGAGAGGTTGAGTCATTCATGCGTTTCTGTGATTATCAACCTTGTGATGTAGCTCACACGGAAAAATTCTCAGATGACCTAACTATACTTTATGAGACCGTTCCCCCCAGTTGTCTCCCAAGGCCAATCCCAAATACCATTTTAACAAAATGCACCACTGTTGGGTTTGTTGGTAGCAATGCCCCAGAGAGAAAGTCTATACAGAGAGTGGTAAGGACAGTGGAGAATAGCAATAGCAATAGCAGTTGGACTTATATACCACTTCATAGGGCTTTCAGCCCTCTCTAAGCGGTTTACAGAGTCAGCATATTGCCCCCAACAACAATCCGGGTCCTCATTTTACCCACCTCAGAAGAATGGAAGGCTGAGTCAACCCTGAGGCGGTGAGATTTGAACAGCTGAACTGCAGAACTGCAGTCAGCTGAAGTAGCCTGCAGTGTTGCATTTAACCACTGCGCCACCTCGGCTCTATGAAGATTATAGGAAGCTCCATTATTCCGGATACTGCTTATAAGCGCTATGTGGTTAGAGTTCAAAACATTGTTAGAGACCCCACCCACCCACTTTACGGTCTGTTTCTCCCCTCTTCAAAGTATTTCTAGCAGGACTAACAGATTCTGTAACAGCTTTGTTCCTTTTGCCATCTTGTAAACTTGCAAGATTCGTTTTTCTTGCCATCTACATGTATACGTTCAAAGTTGACTCTGATATTTATCTGTGTCATATGTATGTGTATGTATAATGGTCATCTTTTGAGAGCAGACTGCAACAAAATTTCATTTTAATGTATGTTGATTAGTGTGACAATAAATAGACAATAAAATCCTTCTCTTCTCTTCTCTCCTCTCCTCTTCTACTCTTCTCCTCTACTCTAATTTTGTGAATCAGCTGATCAGCTGAAGGAGAACTTGAAGTTGGGCCTTTCTAGGTCTAGAGGAGACCAACATCTTATCTGCTACACTGTATTGAGTTAGAAAAGCCTAGGAATGTCAGTGAGCAGGTACTCAATTTTTGCACTTTTGTTATCAACAGGACATGTAATCAAGGAATACCAGGACCTCAATGCATTGTGGAATGGCAACTATACCACCATTGAACTGCCCTGGTCGTATTATGGATGCGGCCATGCCATCTACAACAATGCTTTGTACTACCAGCGGGTGGGACGCAACATTGTTGTGAAGTAAGTAGCAGTGGCAGCTTGAACTTCATGGATAAGGCGAGACAGGCTCTCATTTCAGATGAGCAGAGTTGGAAAGGACATTGTAGGTCATCTAGTCCAACCCCCAACTCAAGCAGGAGACCTTACGCCATTTCTGACAAGTCCAATCTCTTCTGGAAAGTCTCAAGTGATGAAGCTCCCACAACTTCCAAAGGCAACTTCTGTTCCATGGGTTGATTGTTCTCACTGTCAGAAAATGTCTCCTTATTTCCAGGTTGAATCTCTCCTTGGTCAGTTTCCATCCATGATTCCTTGTCTGGCCTTTAGATGCTTTGGAAAATACCTTGACCCCCTTCCTCTCTGTGGCAGACCCTCAAATATTGGGACTCTGCTATCTTGTCTCACCTGGTCCTTCTCTTCACTAGACTAGCCATGCCCAATTCCTGTAACTGTTCTTTGTATGCTTTAGTCCCTTAATTAATTTAGTCCAGTCCCTTAATCAACCTGGTTGCTCTTCTCTGCACGTTTTTTTAGAGTCTCAACATCTTTTTTATAGTATGGTGACCAAAATTGGATGCGGTATTTTAGGAGTGGTCCTACTATGGCTTTCTATTCATTCTCTGGAAGGAATTGGGAGAGAAGGCCAAAGAATTGCTTAAGCACTGGAAAACGTTCAGCTAGTGAGTCAAATAGGTCACCTGGTTGGGGATGCTCATTCAGGACTATCCTAGCAGCGGGATTACTGCAGGATAAAGTACCAACATCATCCCCCAGTATTTCCAGGTAAAACAAAACCATGAAGTGGTGCTGCTGGTCAGTATGGACAATACTGAGATGAATGGAGTCTTGGTCAATTCGATGTGAAGCAACTTCTCTTATTCCTGTTCTTTTGGATAGTGTGACCTTCAAGAGGTCATTTCTAGGTTTGTAATTCTATGTCCCTTAGCCCAGTGGTCTCCAACCTTGGCAACTTTAAGGCTTGTGGACTTCAACTCCTGGAGTTCCTCAGCCAGCAAAGCTGGCTGAGGAACTCTGGGAATTGAAGTCCACAGGTCTTAAAGTTGCCAAGGTTGGAGACCACTGCCTTAGCCCACCGAAAAGCCATGTGCTTGTGTAGTAGAAGCATTAGAATCTGGAAGTCTTCTGGGGCTGGATCCGGGGCCAGCAACCTGCGGCTCTGGAGCCGCATGTGGCTCTTTCATCCCTCTGCTGTGGCTCCGTCGCCGATCGGCTCCACAATTGATAGGGCTTTCGGTTAGGACAGGTAGAGGAAAAAGGATGCCACACTAGGAGGAGACTCTATGGTGGGGGAACCGGACTTCCACTTGGCTTCAGAACTGAACAGGGGTCCTCCGGTTAGGACCTTTGTGGCTTTTTGATTGTTGCCGACCCCTGGGCTAGATGGACAAATGATCGAAAGAGACTTCTTCCCCCATGTTCAGGCTTGAGCCTGATCTACATAATCTATGGATTTCCTTCCAGAAGTTATGTCTCTCTTCCAGGTGTCAGAACCAGCTGGCTTGTGCCCAGAACTCATCAGCAACTGCCACATATTCACCTGTCTGTTCATTAAATTGTACATATGCTTAGACATAACAACACCCTTTGTTCCCCCCTGTCTCTTAACTACCAAAGTTCCATAGCCCTCCTTTTTTTAAAAAAAAAAAAGTCTTGGGTTGATATTGTAGAGTTGATTCAAAGCTGTCCATGGAACAAGCAGGGCTGCCCATCTGGGTGGAAACGTGTGGGAGCTGAGACAGCTCAAGAGCTCTGGCCTAGTGCTGCTGGCTCACAAGGTCTCAGGTGCAAAGCATGAGTAGTCCCCCCTGCTTCCTTGCCTTTGATGTGTGAGCCAAAAACAATATCACTCAGTTTGAAAGCAGGTGTGGGTTGCTCCTCACTCTCTTCCCTTGGAGGGAGGGGGGGCACAGAGCATGGAAACGAAGGAGGGTCTTGAGAGCCTAATTTGGTCTGTTGAAAGGCAGACTTGATCATGAAGCAAAATCTTTTAGTTATCCCTGGCTGTCTCTAAAAGGGGGCTTCCAATTGGCCACGGAAGAAGTGGCGGACGGGAATTGTTTTTGCAAAAAATAAATTAACAAGTCACATTAAGTAGGAAGTTTTTGGTTACGTTGTTTGGATGCATTGAAAGACCAGGGCCTTCCATGAAGTGGAATTTGGAATACAAAAACATTAGGGTAGGGGAACCTGGAATGAGATAGTATACGCATCGTGGTGTATTAGAATGAACATGATGGTGAAAAATAATTGTACAACTCAAGCACTGTTTAAGTAGTATATATGTTATTGGTTTTCACTTTGGTTTTTATGGCAAGTGAAATGCCACGTGGCACGACAAAACAGAGCTCGACTAAAGCGCGCCCGATTAAACCGCGTCGCTGACGTCATCAACAGGGCTACAACAGCGAGCACGGAGAAAGAAGGGCGCTTTAAATAGCGCTTTAAAAGCAAGCTGATTCAAGTTAAGGTAAGGGTTAGGTTTAGGGTTAGGTCTAGGGTTAGGGTTAGGATAAGGGTTAGGTTTAGGGTTAGGTTTAGGGTTAGGTTAAGGGTTAGGGTTAGGTTTAGGGTTAGGATAAGGGTTAGGGTTAGGTTTAGGTTTAGGGTTAGGTTTAGGGTTAGGTTAAGGGTTAGGATTAGGTTTAGGGTTAGGTTAAGGGTTAGGTTTAGGGTTAGGTTTAGGATTAGCTTTAGGGGGTTAGGTTTAGGTTTAGGGGTTAATTTTAGGTTTAGCGTTTACAGTGTGCTTCTGTCTCTGCGCTGTTGTCGCCCTGTGATGACGTCAGCTACGCGGTTTCGTCGAGCGCCCTTTAGTCGAACGCGGTTTTGTGGTGGAACCGAAATGGCAAGACAGTCACACTATGTTCAATATAAAGGTAAAGGTTCCCCTCGCACATATGTGCTAGTCGTTCCCGACTCTAGGGGGTGGTGCTCATCTCCGTTTCAAAGCCAAAGAGCCAGTGCTATCCGAAGACATCTCCATGGTCCTGTGGCCAGCATGACTAAACACTGAAGGCACACAGAATGCTGTTACCTTCCCACCAAAGGTGGTTCCTATTTTTTCTACTTGCATTGTTTACCTGCTTTCGAATTGCTAGATTGGCAGAATCTGGGACAAGTCACGGGAGCTCACTCCGTTAGGGATTTGAATCGCCAAACTGCCGACCTTTCTGATGGACAAGCTCAGTATCTTAGCCACTGAGCCACCCTTAGTTGTCTCCAAAAGGGGGCTTCCAATTAGCCATGGAAGAAGTGGCGGGCAGGAATTTTTGACTGAAAAAAAATTAACAAGTCATTAAGCAGAAAGTTTTGGTTAGGTTGTTTGGATCCATTAAAAGACTGGGGACTCTTCCCAAAACTTGTAACATTTCTCCCAGAAGACACAGAAGAGAAAATGGATGAAGGTTTGGATAGACTCTGCATTCTTCAGAAGAACAAATGAGCTGTCTCTTATTTCAGATGTTTATCTGTCCTCCAAGTGGTAGTCTTTTTTAATGAGCATCAATTTTCCCACGCCGTTTCTCAACCCCACTTCCATGAAAGCAGTCTTCTACCTGATTGAGACTTTAGAAAGAGTGCAGAGAAGAGCAACAAAGAGGATTAGGGGACTGGAGGCTAAAACATATGAAGAACGGTTGCAGGAAGTGGGTACGTCTAGTTTAACGAAAAGAAGGACCAGGGGAGACATGATAGCAGTCTTCCAATATCTCAGGGGCTGCCACAAAGAAGAGGGAGTCAAACTACTCTCCAAAGTACCTGAAGGCAGAACAAGAAGCAATGGGTGGAAACTAATCAAGGAGAGAAGCAACTTAGAACTAAGGAGAAATTTCCTGATAGAACAATTAATCAATGGAACAACTTGCCCAAAAGTTGTCAATCCCCCAATACTGGAAGTTTTTAAGATGATGTTGGGTAACTATTTCTCTGAAGTAGTGTAGGGTTTCCCGCCTAAGCAGGGGGTTGGACTAGAAGACCTCCAAGGTCCCTTCCGACTCTTATTATGTAAACTAAACTGATTGTCAGTATGTTTCCGAGCCAATTTTCCAGTTGGCGTGGTGGCGGCAAGGATAGCTACTTCAGCTGGTGGAGTTTATTGTGATAACCTTCCCATCACGAAGCCCGGTCTGAAAAGGCTCCCAGAGAGGGATTTCCTCATTATGTTTTTCCTTGGGATTTATTAGACAGGTGATAAGGAAGGGAGACTCCCAGTAAGAGGATAAATGCAGTGACAAAACAGAACACCTGGATTGTATTGACCAAAAAATAAGTGCATGGGAGTTTCCCTCCCACTTCCCTTTTGCTTGGAAAGGAAATTTCAAAAGCAAAGTTTTTCAAGAAGGAAAAAAAAGGAGGATTTCTTTCAGCATTTGCTCTTCCCTTCCCATCTCATCCCATCTTCTTGGAAAGTGTACAGTCTGCTTCCCAACAATAGAGGCTCCCAGATGTGCGGACGTCATCTCCAGATCCTCATCAATGGACATGTTGCTGAGGGAATTCTGGGAGATGAAGTCCATACACATCTGGAAACTGCCAAGTTGAGAAACTATTAATAATTAGATCAGCGGTCACCAACTGGTGGTCTGTGGGCCACTGGTAGTTTGTAAGAAAACTTTGGTGGTCTGGAGAAAAATCTTGGTATTTTTACATTTTTAATGTTGCGCTAAATCAGGGATTCTCAGACAACGGTCCCTGGGCCAGGTATGGCCCGCCGAAGCAATTATTCCCGCTTGCTGATGGGATGGGGTCCTTCAGGCACTTAGTTTGGCCGCCTGTTTAGTAGCTCCAGCCCTTCCTTCCCTCCCTCCCTGGGAGTCTAGGCGCTTCAGTGAGCGATGTGCGAAACTTCGGCCGGGCTCCTCAAAAGACCAAGTTTGCAGGCTGCCAATCGAGCGCCCGGGCTGGCTACAAGACAAACATTAATTCTTGGCCATATTTGAGATTCCTAGCAGCAATGGACAGCAAAGCTAGGGTGGAGCTCGGGCGCTTCACTCCGCTAACAGGAGGCCAAGCTAAGTGCCTGAAGGACCCCTATCCCGTCACCAATTCATATTAGTGGTTCACGGGATTTAAAATTATGAATTTAGTGGCCCCTGAGATCCGAAAGGTTGGTGACCCCTGAATTAGATGATCTGTAAGGCCTATCCTACTGCGATTCTGTGAAAAATAAAACCAATCTATTTGGATTCCTTATTGCTCTTCGCTTACACCTAAAGAAAACAGAAAGGAATCAATATCAGGTGCCTTTGTTGTGTTTCTCATGAGTTTGGAAAAGCAGGGTGCTGTCTTACTCTCTTGGATCGTTGTTCTCAGCTCTTTCACGCCATCTTCCTTGCAGGTACCACTTCGAGACGGGCATCTCCAAAGTGCTCTTCATTGAGAACTCTTGGTACTATGAGCGCATGTATCTCTTCAGTACCTCCAAGTCGTACTTCAGCATCGCAGCGGAGGAAAACGGTCTCTGGGTGATGTATCTTTCCCGGCCCGATGAACACATCATGGTGGCAGAAGTCGAGGAGGAGACCTTTTCTGCGTTGCGGCACATCAACACCACCTACCCGCAGTCCAAGGCGGGCAACGCCTTTGTGGCTGGCGGGGTGCTCTACATCACCGACAAGAACCACATGCACGTGGCTTTCGCTTTCGACCTCTTCCGCGAGAAGCCGTTGGAGGCCCGCTTCGAGCTGAAACTGTCCCTCTCTTCGGAAGGGTTCGAACAGAAAGTGTCTCCAGCCTCCAATGGGACCTTGGTCCCGGTATTGGCCATGCTCTCCTACAACTGGTTGAATAAGCATCTACATACCTGGGAACACGGGTTTCTGATACAGTATCCTGTCCACTTTCTCGTCTAGCGTTGGACAGCCCTTGGGTCCTCCACCTCGACAGTAAAGTTGAGCGCCTGTTTTGAGAACCTCTTCGGATTCCTGTCTTCTGTTCAAAAAAATGTCCAACGAAGAGCGTATCGGGATGCAGACCAGGCAAATTACAATGGTTGGCGTGTCTATGAGTTAGATCTAAAGACTTGTGCTTTCAAAGTTAAGGGGTTCTGTTGGTCGTCTCAAGTTTTCCAGTTGGTGCAGAGGAGTTGAATCTGCATCAATCCTCCCATATTAAGGCAGTTGTAATAAAAAAAAAATTCTTATTAATGTACCCTGTAATTCCACTGTTGCCTGATATGAAAATAATACAAGACATGATGTCCCGTATTTGTGTCGTTCCTTTGCCTTCCTCTGCTATTTTTGTGTTTGTGTTGCTGCAGAGATCACTTACACACCAAAGTGCAAAGGATGGGAGAAAAGAAATCATCTTAAAGGGTTAAGTGTTAAAGGTAAAGGATAGCATTCCTACCTTAAGGTAAAGGTTTCCCTCGCACATATGTGCTAATCGTTCCCGACTCTAGTGCGGGGTGCTCAACTCCGTTTCAAAGCCGAAGAGCCAGCGCTGTCCAAAGACGTCTCAGTGCTCATGTGACCGGCATGACTAGGTTTATTATTATGGTTTAGGTTTATTAGCATTTGTAGGCCGCCCTTTTCCCTGAGGGGACTCAGGGCGGCTCACACAAAACCGGGAAGGGGGAATACAAACATTGAGATGACAACATATAGTAAAATAATAGACAACATACATTCATCATTCGGGCGGGGTAACTATCCTTATCCCCAGGCCTGACGGGCGAGCCAGTTCTTCAAGGCTGTGCGGAAGGCTTGGACGGTGGAGAGGGTACGAATCTCCACGGGGAGCTCGTTCCAAAGGGTCGGGGCTACTGCTGAGAAGGCCCTCCTCCTTGTAGTTGCCAGCCGACACTGGCTGGCCGATGGAATGCGGAGGAGGCCTAGTCTATGGGATCTTATAGGTCGCAGGGAAGTAATTGGCAGAAGGCGGTCTCTCAAGTATCCAGATCCACTGCCATGTAGGGCTTTATGGGTGATTAATAGCACCTTGAAGCGCATCCGGAGATCGACAGGTAGCCAGCGCAGCTCGCGGAGGATAGGTGTAATGCGGGTGAATCGAGGTGCACCCGCAATCACTCGCGCGGCTGCGTTCTGCACTAGCTGAAGTCACCGGATGCTCCTCAAGGGCAGCCCCATGTAGAGCACATTGCAGTATTCCAGCCTAGAGGTCACAAGGGCCCGAGTGACTGTTGTGAGAGCCTCCCGATTCAGGTAGGGTCGCAACTGGCGCACCAGGCGAACCTGGGCGAATGCCCCCCTGGTCACAGCCGTTAAGTGGTGGTCGAATGACAGCTGTGGATCCAGGAGGACTCCCAAGTTGCGAACCCTCTCTGAGGGGTATAAAATTTGACCCCCCAGCCTGAGTGTTGGAATATTAGTCAAATCTTTGGGAGGAAAACACAACAGCCACTCGGTCTTTTCTGGGTTGAGCACAAGCTTGTTAACCCTCATCCAGTCCATGACGGCCTCAAGGCCCCGGCTCATCACGTCTACCGCTTCATTGATTTGGCACGGGGCGGACAGATACAATTGAGTATCGTCCGCATATTGATGGTATCTAATCCTGTGCCTGCGGATGATCTCTCCCAGCGGTTTCATGTAGATGTTGAATAGTAGGGGGGATAAGACTGAGCCCTGCGGCACCCCATAGTTTAGGGGCCTAGGGGACGATCTCTGCCCCCCCACCAACACCGACTGCGACCTGTCCGAGAGGTAGGAGAACCACCGTAGCACGGTGCCTCCCACTCCCACCTCCCGCAGTCGTCGCAGAAGGATACCATGGTCGATGGTATCGAAAGCCGCTGAGAGGTCAAGGAGGACCAGGATGGAGGAATGTCCTTCATCTCTGGCTCTCCAAAGATCATCAATCAATGCGACCAAAGCGGTTTCCGTGCTGTAACCGGGTCTGAAGCCTGACTGGAAGGGGTCTAGATAGTTTGCTTCCTCCAAGGACCGTTGGAGCTGGAAGGCCACCACCTTCTCAACAACCTTCCCCAAGAAGGGAAGGTTGGAGACTGGGCGATAGCTATTAAGAACAGCTGGATCCAAGGATGGTTTCTTCAGGAGGGGTCTCACCACCGCCGCTTTCAGTGCGGCGGGGAAGTTCCCCTCCCGAAGGGAGGCGGTTACAACCGCCTGGATCCAGCCTCGTGTCACCTCACTGCAGTTAGCAACCAGCCATGAGGGACACGGATCCAGAACACAGGTGGAGGTACTTACAGCTCTCATGGCCTTGTCCACATCCCCGGGGGTAACGTCCTGAAACTCAACCCAGAGCTGTTCTACTTGGTCCCCCTGTGCCTCGGCTGGAACTGCGGGTGTGGAGTCCAAGTCCGACCGAAACCGAGCAATTTTGTCCGCTAAGAATTGGGCATACTCTTCAGCTCTGCCCTGCAAGGGTTCCCCCGCCTCCCTTTTGTTCAATAGGGAGCGGGTTATCCTAAACAGGGCGGCTGGACGGGACTCAGCGGATGCAACCAGGGTGGCTATGTGCGATCTTTTTGCTGCCCTAAGTGCTCTGGTGTATTCCCTGGTGCAGGTGGTTACCATTGCTCGGTTCGATTCGGACTTATCGGACCTCCAACGGTGCTCTAGGCATCTCCTCCGGCGCTTCATCTCCCGGAGCTCCTCGGTGAACCAAGGGGGTCTCCGGGATCCGCCGCCTCGGAGGAGCCGCAGTGGCGCAATCCGGTCGAGGGCCTCCGACGCTGCCGAGTGCCACGCAGCAGCCAGAGTCTCCACCGGACTGTGGGCGAAAGTGTCAGGAATAACCCCAAGCTCTGTCTGGAACCTTGACGGCTCCATAAGACGCCTGGGGCGGAACCACCTGGTCGGTTCCTCCTCCCTACAGTGGGGGTTTGGCCTCCGGAAGTCGAGCCTCAGTAGGCAATGGTCTGACCACGACAGGGGTATGATGTCACTCCCCCTCAGACCAAGATCACAAATCCACTGCTCCGAGAGAAATACAAGGTCAAGCATGTGTCCCGCTGAATGGGTTGGGCCTCGAATTACTTGGGTCAAGCCCATGGCTGTCATGGAAGCCATGAACTAAACGGCGAAGGTGCATGGAACGCTGTTACCTTCCCACCAAAGGTAGTTCCTATTTTTCTATTTGCATTTTTTACGTGCTTTCGAACTGCTAGGTGGGCAGAAGATGGAACAAGTAATGGGAGCTCACCCCGTTAAGTGGCACTAGGGATTCGAACCGCTGAACTGCCGATCTTGTGATCGATAAGCTCAGTGCCTTAGCCTTCCGACAGGGCTGGCTCTTTGGCTTTGAAACGGAAATCAGCACCGCCCCCTAGAGTTGGGAACGATTAGCACAGATGTGCGAGGGAAACCTTTACCTTAAGGTAGGAATGCTATGCTAGTAAGATGACAATTTTTGCTCCACAGATTAAAAAAACGGTGCAAGAATTCCATCAACAAACTGGGGGGGTTCCAAAGCATTTAACCCCCCCTCACTCCCCAGGCAAGGAGGATTCCATCAAAACCAGTCTTGGTCTCAACATCTTCCAAAGCCACCTGATAAGATGCCAACCCTTCATCCCTGAGGCTGAGTCCTGTGAAATAAAAGGAATTTATTTAACTTACAAAGATAAAACTAACCAATGATATTTGCTTTCTTCTCATATACATACTTCACAGCTTGCAGTTTAAAATTGCTTTTTAGACAAAGGTGCAATTTATCCCATCGGCTTCTGTTTTGCTCGTACAGTACAGTACATACACAAACACTCACAAGAGGGGAAATAATAATAATAATACAATTCATCAACATTGAAATACACAGACGTCGGCTGTTTCTCTTCGTAAGAATGTGTTGGCTTGTTTAGAGCAGAGAAAAATACGTCTAAATAGGACCAGAACTAGTATATTACAAGCAAACAAGATTGACCTCTGCATAGTTTATACAATTACGCTGCGGAAGTTGGTTTAAATTTGTCAAACATTTTCCTAGCTGGCCGTGTGGAAGGCTGATATCAGCTACTCTCAAGTGAGCAGATGGGTTTGCTACTGGATTCTCCCATAGTTTTATTTAATTAAGTGTTGTATCTGTGTGTGTGTAAGTGTGTGTTTACTGGCCCAAACAAAACTCAAGTGATGAGGAGACATTAGCTATAGTTTCTTGAAAACTTTTGATGTCCACGATACATTCCTGATAAAAATGACAAGGCTGAAAATAAATAGGGGGAAGAGGAAGAACCCTATAAGTAGAATGCGGTATGGGATGAAGGTCTTCAGAAGACATAGAAGTCCTCTCCTCCTCAATCATCTCTTCTGTCACTTTTCCTCCTTGACTCATTTTCGTCAAGGGAACCGAGACATGGAGGACACTCACAGCAAACGAGGGTCTAAATATTGCACAACAATATGCTGGGAACATGGAAACACTAGGACTTGATCTTGGATGGCAATATTATGGTTCAAAAATGTTGACCGTCCAGCGCGATCAACATCAACGTGCAATTTTAGGCGGAAAAAGAAAGAAAGAAACGGATTGTATAGTAACTGCGTCACGTAGCGTATCTCGGTTATTATGTGCATTGATGCTAACTGGAGAAGGATCTCAATATTAAATTAAATGAAACAGCAGCAACAACCACCCTGATGAGACTCCAAATCATTCCTCATTGCACATTAGCCCACAAATAGTGCATTCGTCACAGGGCCATCCTTTATAGGGCCCCAAGAAAGGATTACGAATAAAAAATAAATAACACCCTAAAAATTGCACTCCCTCAGAAATCCTTATCTCCCCTTTCATAGCCGGAAGGGAAATGGACATGATTCAACTGAGGGAAGAGGGACATGACACTGAAAAGGCCAACTACGCATCCCCCCCGAAAGGATCTAACTCTGAAATAGGGCATGTTTTCTGCAACAAACCACGATTGGTGCCCTAAGAGGTGGTATGCTGCCGGTTTGCACCAGTTCAGGCAAAGTGGTAGTGGCGGCGGCGCGAGGCTCCGCCCACTCACCCAGAGGTCATCAAGGACCTTCTGCGCATGCGCTCTCGCTACCAAACCAGGAGTGAAGAAAATAGAATACCACGACTGGGTGCCCCGCCCCCGCCCCCAGTGCCGACTCAGTGCTTGGAACGATACGAAATGTGAGTGTGTCAACCTTGCTCTTCCCGCTACTTCAATACTGGTATTAAGTGTTGCACTAATTTCTCGGGAAGCCAAGTGTAGAAAAGCGTTCTTCTGAACTCTTGAGGGAAGGCCAGGCCTTCTCCTTTTGACGGGGCGGCTGCCAAGGCTACACAATGTCGCAGAGATCTGAGGGGATATTGAAAGCGTTGGGCAAAACCCTCATTTTCAGAGTGCCGTCTGCCCCGCAGGAGAATATGCGGTTGCCCGGGGCCATTTCGATCTGCATGACTCCTGTACTCAAGTTGCGGAAGATGGACTGCTTAGCGTGTTCGTGTTTGAAGGAATGGATCAAGCCGTAGCCAGTTAGTCTCCAGACCTAGGGGAGGAAAGCTTTTTGTTAAAAAATAAAGTAGACAGGCAGGGAGAAACAGACAGACGATCTCCAGGAACTAAGTTGTATTTAACTATTGTGGGTCTATGACCTTTCATCTCCTAGCATTGGCCACCCCTCCATCTCCACCAGCGTTTCTGCAGAGGAAAATTGCCCAGAGGAGGGGGAAACGCTGGTGGAGAAGGAGGGGCGGCCAATTCTAGGAGACGAAAGGTCCCATTCCAAACTATTGTGGAGTGCGTGGTGTCCAAGATCAACCAAGCTCAGACTCCATCGTTCAACCCTGAGCTACCAAAATTCTCTTCTATTGTTTAACTGTTGTCTGATGTATGGATGAACCATGGTGGCACAGTGGTTAGAATGCAGTATTGCAGGCTAATGCTGCTAACTGATAGGGGTTCGATTCTCACTGGCTCAAGGTCGACTCAGCCTTCCATCCTTCCGAGGTGGGTAAAATGAGGACCCGGATTGTTGTTGGGGGCAAGAGGCTGACTCTGTAAACCACTTAGAGAAGGCTGTAAAGCACTGTGAAGCAGTATATAAGTCTAAGTGCTATTACTATCTTCCTTCCTTCCTTCCTTCCTTCCTTCCTTCCTTCCTTCCTTCCTTCCTTCCTTCCTTCCTTCCTTCCTTCCTTCCTTCCTTCCTTCCTTCCTTCCAGAATGCAGTATTGCAGGTTAACTGCCGACTGCTAGCAGTTCGATCTTGACCAGCTCAAGGCTGACTCAGCCTTCCATCCTTCCGAGGTGGGTAAAACGAGGACCCAGATTGTTGAGGGCAAATAGGCTGATTCTGTAAAACCGCTTAGAGAGGGCTGTAAAAGCACTATGAAGCGGTATATAAGTCTAAGTGCTATTGCTATTGCTTTCTCCCTTCCTAAGACTTGGCTTCTAGCCCTCAATCCTTCTTGTTGCCTTTTCTGGGCTGGGAAAAGTGGACAAACGTACCTTTACGTTGCCTTCTGCAGAACCCGTGCAGAAGCATTCCTCCGAGGAGTCCAAGGCCAGGGCCTTGATTGAGGAATCATGCGCATGAAATGTGTGAAGGGCCTGCCTTTGCCGGATGTCAAAGATGGAGATATGGCCTTTCCTGCCTCCGGAAATCAGCAGCTGATGTTTCGGTGCATAGTGAAGCACTGTGGCGCCATGTTCATGACATGTGAAGGCTAAGAGAGAAGACAATTATACAGGCGGTTCTTAGAAAGGGTCCTTAACCTCAACTACTGTAACGCGTTCTACATGGGGCTGCCCCTGAAGAGTGTTCGGAGACTACAACTGGTCCAGAATGCAGCCGCGCGAGCGATACTGGGTGTACCTAGGTACACCCATGTTACACCTATCCTCCGTGAGCTGCACTGGCTTCCCATCGGTCTCCGGACATGCTTCAAGGTGCTGGTTATCACCTATAAAGCCCTACATGGCTTAGGACCTGGATATCTCTGTGACCGCCTCCTGCAACATACCTCCTAGCGTCCAATAAGATCGCACAGGGCGGGCCTTCTCCGGGTACTGTCAGCCACACAATGCTGTCTGGTGGCTCCCCGGGGGAGAGCCTTCTCTGTTGCTGCCCTGGCCCTTTGGAAAAAGCTACCCCCTGAGATCCGGACCCTCCCCACTCTCCTGGCCTTCCGTAAGTCTGTTAAAACCTGGCTGTTTCGGCAGGCCTGGGGCTGTTGAGCTTGACTGAACTTCAGCCCCATTATAACTGAGTGCATGTTGTGTTTTCCTGTTTTAAACTGTATTGTTTGGGGTGTTTTTAATCTTTTTAATATTTTAATTGCTTTTATGTAAGCCGCCCGGAGTCCTCCGGGATTGGGCGGCATACAAATCTATTAAAATTACAAATTACAACTGAGTAATATAAGAACAAGGGAAGTCAGGGAGACAGCCAATGGATAGAACTTGTGTATAACCCTATATCAGCTTTTCCCTCCTGGGTATCTGCAGAATTGTCCCAAGGGGGCTTCTTCAAAAGGCAACAAGGCTTTCGTGTTTCTGTTGAAGACCCTTTTGCTCCTTCAGAAGCGAAGAAGCTTCTTGGATGAGCAGCAAAATATGTGCCAGTTGTTCCTGACTCTAGGTAGTGGTGCTCATCTTCGTTTCGAGGTCGAGGTCCGAAGATGTCTTTGTGGTCATGTGGCCGGCATGACTAAATGGCGCATGGGATGCCGTTCCCTTCCCGCAAAAGGTGGTCCCTGTTTTTCTACTTGCATTTTTTGACGTGCTTTCAAACTGCTAGGTTGGCAGAAGCTGGGACAAGTCACGGGAGCTCACTCTGTTACGCGGCGCTAGGGATTCGAACCGCTGAACTTCCCACCTTTCTGATCGGCAAGCTCAGCGTTCTTAGCCGCTGAGCCACTGTGTCCCTCTTTGGCCCCTACTAATATTAGTCCTATGAAATAATACTAATATTCGTGGCACGACAAAACCGCGGTCCACTAAAGCGCGCCCGATTAAAGCGCGTCGCTGACGTCATCAGCAGCGCGACAACGACCGCGGAGAAAAAAGGGTGCTTTAAAAAGCGCTTTTAAAGCAAGCCGATTCACGTAAAGGTAAGGGTTAGGTTTAGGGTTAGGGTTAGGTTAAGGGTTAGGGTTAGGTTTAGGGTTAGGTTAAGGGTTAGCGTTAGGTTTAGCGTTAGGTTAAGGGTTAGGTTAAGGGTTAGATTTGGGGGGGTTAGGTTTAGGTTTACGCGTTAATTTTAGCTTTACCGCTCACAGCGTGCTGTTTTCGTCGCGCTGTGATGACGTCAGGTACGTGGTTTCGTTGAGCGCGCTTTAGTCGACCGCGGTTTTGTGGTGGAACCACTAATATTATGTCCGAATGCCAATTCCAGACCAATCAAAGAGCTAGGAAAATGAACACTAAAACAATGGATTGACAAACCCCCTCGTCCCCACAAAGTGGCTGCAGTGCTTAAAGGGACGCATTCTGACACTCTGCATTTCTGTCTCAGGGTAAGCTTGCAAATTCAGGATTTTTTCTTTTTCTTTCTTTTTAAAAGAAAAGTCCAATCTGCAATGGAAAACCTGGAGCCTCCTTTCCTCCCCCTTCCACCCAATTTCTTTTGCATCTTCAGAAGGAAATCATCCACCCATCTCTGTCAGGGACAGCTGGCCGCTGTCCTAACTTTTCACATTCTCCGGCCAGGCACAGATTATGGTCCTGGAGGCTGTCTCCTCCTCCTCCTCCACATTTACGCACGCTTGGCCTCTTATCGTGCTGATTAAGCTTGTGTTTTGTCTACTCCAGAGACAGGCGAATTCCGCTGCCTCTCTGGAGGTCTTTCAGAGCAGAGGCTGAGGGGCAGGAAGTAACAGCTTTGCTCAAGGTGAGGAAAGGGGAAGGGGGCGGATTGGTGTGTGCCAAGTTTTATCATAGAAGTTTTCAAATCCGATCCTGTTGATTCGGGAGGATTTATAGGCCACCAAATGTCCGAAGGAAGACTTTCGTCTGCCTGGGAGGATGGTTAAGGTAGCAGGCTAGAAAGTGGGTGACTGGGAGTTCTTCTAGTCCTGCCTTAGCCATGAAATCCAGCTGAATGACTTTGCGCCAATCACTAGGTGACTAGGAGTTATAGTCCTGCCTTAGTCATGAAAGCCAGCTGAGTGACTTCGTGCCAATCACCAGGGGACTGGGAGTTCTAGTTCTGCCTTAGCCATGAAAGCCAGCTGAGTGACTTTGAGCCAATCACTAGGTGATTAGGAGTTCTAGTCCCGCCTTGGCCATGAAAGCCAGCTGAATGACTTTGAGCCAATCACTAAGTGACTAGGAGTTCTAGTCCTGCCTTAGCCATAAAAGCCAACTGAATAACTTTGTGCCAATCACTAGGTGACCGGGAGTTCTAGTTCCACCTTAACCATTAAAGCCAGCTGAGTGACTTTGTGCCAATCACTAGGTGACTAGGAGTTCTAGTCCCGCTTTAGCCATGAAAGCCAGCTGAGGAACTTTGGGCCAATCACTAGGTGACTAGGAGTTCTAGTCCCGCCTTAGCCATGAAAGCCAACTGAATGACTTTGTGCCAATCACTAGGTGACCAGGAGTTCTAGTCCCGCCTTAGCCATGAAAGCCAGCTGAGGAACTTTGGGCCAATCACTAGGTGACTAGGAGTTCCAGTTCCGTCTTAGCCATGAAAGGGTGGCTTTGGGCCAGTTGTTCTCTCTCAGCCCAACCCACCACACAGGGTTATTGCTGTGGCGAAAACAGAGGAAGGAATATTACGCATGTTCACCCCTTAAGTCATTGATAGAAACAATAAAACTGGGACTCAGATTAAATAAACACAATAAAACGAAACGAAACAGGATTCCCCTTGAATCATCTTCCTTGCATCAAGAAACCTACCATGTATGAGGTTGTTAGATGATGACACCAAGGTGTCCCACAAGCACACATTTCTGTAAAAGAAAACACACCCATGTAAGACACACCATGTTACTGTGCTTCCCCGAAAATAAGAACAGGGTCTTATTTTCTTTTGACGCCCGAAATTAGTGCTTGGCTTTATTTTCGGGGAGGCCTTATTATTTTTGAGGTGGTCGAGGAGGAGGCGAGCGTGGTCACTTCATGGCTGCTGCCATGTTGCAATATTTTTGGCGAGGGCCTATTTTAGCACATGCGCTCCAAAGCCCGATTGGGCTTATTATCCGGGGAGGGTTAATTTTTGGGGAAACAGGGTCGTACTCAACAGTCACCAAACCCCCATCGGGTGACTGTCCCCACCCAACTCGATCTTCTGAACACACCGGTTGTCGTTAGACTGTCCAGATGTGGCCACTAAACTCGACGAGGTAATGAAGGCAAAGTCACTTGTGGTTTTGCTGTGGCACTGCCAGCTCTGTAAAAAAAACAAGAATACCGAGAGAGACAATGCGATCAATGGGAGGACGCACACTGCAAATCCTAAATTCAGATGGTCCAGCCATCACATCTTCTGAAGCCCAACAGCTGGAACACCCACCAGAGCTGACAATTGCCAGTCTATATTCTCAGCTGTAAAGCACAGGGAATGAAAAAGGAGCTTAATTAACACCCTCATTCATAATTATCATCTTTTCTCGCAATGGTTAAGAGGGGACCAATCTAATTAAAATATGACCCTTGGAAAGGACAAGACGTTGTGTACCATCTCAATGGGTTTCAAGGATTAGAAATCCATGCACATCCTTAGCCACCTGGGAATCTTGCAACCGATAAGAGTTATAAAAGTCCAGAAAATAAATAAAGTAAAACAAAACTATAACAATTATTCCCTTTCTAGATTTCCATTCTCTGCTAAGTAGAATAGAATAACAGAGCTGGGAGGGACACTGGAGGTCTTCTAGTTCAATGTTTCTCAACCTTGTCAGCTTGAAGGAGTCTGGACTTCAACTCCCAGAATGCTGGCTGGGGAATTCTGGGAGTTGAAGTCCAGACACCTCCATGTTGACAAGGTTGAGAAACACTGTTCTAGTTCAACCCCTTGCTTAGGCAGGAAACCCTACACCACTTCAGACAAATGGATATCCAACATCTTCTTAAAAACTTCCAATGTTGGAGCATTCACAACTTCTGGAGGCAAGTTGTTCCACTGATGAATTGTTCTAACTGTCAGGAAATTTCTCCTGCTTCATGTTTGGGTACATTTTAGCCAATATTGTTAGTGATAAATGCCAACAATAAAAGATTTATTTTCTACTTGTCATAATCAAAAGACACAAGTAGAATTTAAAAAAAATGTGCAAATTTGTCCGGATTACTTACCATATAAGGTTTGGGATTACTCGAAGCTTGATTTACTTGCCAAATGCTTAAGAATCCTTCCCCGTCAGCTACCCCACACTGTAAGAGACAAATTTCTCACATTAGTGGCTCTATAAGCATGTTGCAAAAAAGCCACTCATCCATGTTCCGTTATAAAGAGCAATTTTACTTACTTTCTTCTTTTGGGGTGGTGGTAAAAAGTTGTTTATTTTTCCTTTCAAATTCATTCTTAAATACACATTCTTATAATTATTATTTAACACATGTCAATTCATATCATTTTTCCACCTGTATATTGGTATATTGGTGGCGCAGTGGTTAAATGCAGCACTGCAGGCTACTGCTAGATCAGCAGTTCAGCGGTTCAAATCTCACCGGCTCAGGGTTGACTCAGCCTTCCATCCTTCCGAGGTGGGTAAAATGAGGACCCAGATTGTTGGGGGCAATATGCTGACTCTCTGTAAACCGCTTAGAGAGGCCTGAAAGCCCTATGAAGCGGTATATAAGTCTACTGCTATATTTACCTTTTAATATTTTCTTATTTTCCCTCTCCGTTTTAATCATGTGTTGTCTGAGATACTTATTTCATGTTTTGTTCCTTTTTGTAATGAGCCGAGATGGCGCAGTGGTTAAATGCAGCACTGCAGGCTACTGCTAGATCAGCAGTTCAGCGGTTCAAATCTCACCGGCTCAGGGTTGACTCAGCCTTCCATCCTTCCAAGGTGGGTTAAATGAGGACCCGGATTGTTGTTGGGGGCAATATGCTGACTCTGTAAACCGCTTAGAGAGGGCTGAAAGCCCTATGAAGCGGTATATAAGTCTAACTGCTATTGCTATTTTCTTTCTATTTATACCTTTTTTTCAAACCACTTGTAAATCCCCCCCCCCCAATGTCCTGCAGTACCCTGATTCCTCTTTGTCCTTTATTCTCAATGTCAACCTGTTCATTTCTGCACCATCTAACATCTTCTTTATTACTTCCCATTCTGATGGGATTTTGTCTGCTTTCCAGTTTTGTTCAAATACAATTTTGGCTGCTGTTATGATTTGTACAGTCAAATGTGAATCTTCTTTACTGTATTTCTCTGGTAGAATACCCAATAAAAAATATCTCTGGCTTAAACTCCACGGGTTTATGTATCATTTTCTCTAACCATGTTTGAATTTTAACCCAATAGCTTTTTGCATCTCTACACATCCACCACATATGATAGTATGTTCCTGGCAATTGGCGACATTTCCAACATTTAGCTGATTTATCCTTAAACCTTTTTGCTAATCTTCCAGGTGTCATGTGCCATCTATAAAACATTTTATATAAATTCTCTTTATGTGCTGTCGCTGTTGTCAGATTATAATTCCTTTCCTATAGTTGTTGCCATTTTTCTAGTTCTATTGTATATCCAAAGTTTTTTGCCCATCTTATCATTGTTTCTTTGACCTCTTCTTCTTCTTCTAGGTATATTCTAAGTAAACAACTGTACGATTTTTTGATCATTTTTTCATCTGTTCCCATGAGTATCCTATCTAATTCCGAGTTTTCCATATTAAAACCATACTCTTTCACATCTTTCTCATATCTTGTTTGTATTTGTTGTTGGGGGCGAAAGAGCCGAGGTGGAGCAGTGGTTAGGATGCAGTACTGCAGGCCACTTCAGCTGACTGTTATCTGCAGTTCAGCGGTTCAAATCTCACCGGCTCAAGGTTGACTCAGCCTTCCATCCTTCCGAGGTGGGTAAAATGAGAACCCGGATTGTTGTTGGGGGCGATATGCTGACTCTGTAAACCACTTAGAGAGGGCTGAAAGCCCTATGAAGCGGTATATAAGTCTAACTGCTATTGCTATTGCTATTTGCATTTCTTTCTTTTTAAAAATAAAATGCAAGGCTTATTTCTACCTAGTGACCATGTCCCAACAAATACATTTAGGGTTTCTTTTATCGAATCCATCCTCCTCTTAATTTTGTCAGCTTTAAGACATGCGAGAGCTGCCCCGCAGGAGAATTCCCCCTTTCAGGTAAGAAAGAGAGAAATTCAACTACTGACGGAAGACTTGATTATGTAACCTAGTTGGGCAATTAAACGTCTGCAAGCATATAACCCAGCTCCGGGGGACACTGAGGACCCCCATCGTCGTGTCACTCCTCCCTCACCTTCTCCTCTTCCTCCTCTCCATTCCTCAAAACCCACTCCCTTCTAGTACTTCTAGTACTGATGATGTTACATAGTTGGGTAACGAAACATCTGTTTGCAGGGTCTTGTGGTCACACAATCCCATTTTACAGTGGTTTTCCTGAAGACTAGAGCCACTTCAGAGGTGGTATTCAGGAGGTTCTGAGTCTACCAACCAGTTCTGGAGAATCAGTAAATTTTGAGTAGTTCAGAGAACAGGTAAATACCACCTCTGGCTGGCCACGACCCCATCTATTCTCTCCTCCCGAGTCCCAGCTGATCGGAAAGGAATAGAGATTTTACAGTATCCTTCTCCTGCCACGCCCACCAAGCCATGCCACACCCATCAAGCCACACCCACAGAACCGGCAGGATTTTTTTTTTTGAATGGCACCACTGTGTTACTTCCGGTTTTGGCTAAAACTGCGTCCTAGGGAAAAAATAGTTCACTTAATGACCGTGTTCATTTAACGACCATGGTGTTCGTTCTATATCTGTTTTCCCAGGGAAAGCCCTTACCTTATTGCCCTGAGAATTGAAATACATTCGCGTAACCCTGGCATTGCCAGCTTGCCGGAAGCATATCAGCTGCTGAGGTCTGGTCCATTCAAACATTCGGACGCTGCCATCCTGGGCTCCAGTAAGGTCTGGAAAACCATCCCAAGTGTCCCAAAACAAGAAATGGTGATTAACACAAAATAACACAAACAGAGAAACTACAACAGAATAGAATAGAATAAGAGAGTTGGATGGGACCTTGCAGGTCTTCTAGTCCAACTCCCTGCTCAGGCAGGAAACCCTACACCACTTCAGACAAATGACTGTTCAATCACTTCTTAAAAACTTCCAGTGTTGGAGCTTTCACAACTTCTGGAGGCAATTTCTGTTCCATTGATTCATTGTTCTAACTGTCAGGAAATTTCTCCTTAGTTCTAAGTTGCTTCTCTCCTTGATTAGTTTCCACCCATTGCTTCTTGTCCTGCCCTCTGGTGCTTTGGAGAATAGCTTGACTCCCTCTTGTGGCAGCCCCTGAGATATTTGAACACTGCTATCATGTCTCCCCTAGTCCTTCTTTCCATTAAACTAGACATATCCAGTTCCTGCAACCTTTCTTCATATCTTTTAACCTCCAGCCCCCTAATCATCTTTGTTGCTCTTCTCTGCACTCTAGTTTCTAGAGTCTCCATATCTTTTTTACATCGTGGCGACCAAAACTGGATGCAGTATACCAAGTGTGGCCTTACCAAGACCTTATAAAGTGGTATTAACACTCCACTATTAATTATTAATTGAAGTATCAATAAAACAAAAAAGAGTACTAATTGCAGTCATATATACATATGCACCAAACACAAACCAGAAAGAATACTATAGTAAATTATATAAGCGGATTGCAGAACTGGAACTGGACAATGTATAAACGTTTATTAGAGGACTTTAATGCGGTGGTAGACCCAAAGAAAGATTATAAAACAGATAATAAAAAAAATAACTATGAAAGGAGAACACTACCAAATGCACTTTTTGAAATGGCCCGAGAATTAAATCTAAAAGATGTCTGGAGAGAAATCAACCCACAGAAGAGTCAATACACATTCTTTTCAAACCCCCATAATTCATGGTCCAGGATTGACATGATGTCGATGGATCCGGAAATGGAGATGGATGTAGAGGAAGTAGAATTAACACCGAACATGTGGGCGGACCATAAACCATTAACGTGATCTTGATTCTATCCCTCTGTTTATGTAGCCTAGAACTGTGTTGGCTTTTCTGGCAGCTGTTGCACACTGCTGGCTCATATTTAAATGGTTGTCCACTAGGACTCCAAGATCCCTCTCATAGTTACTACTATTGAGTGAGGTACCACATATACTGTATATGCGGAGTTGGTAATAGTCAGTGGTAGGTTTCAAATATTTTTAGAACCTCTTCTGTAGGTGTGGCCTGCTTTGTGGGAGTGGCTTGCCAGCCATATGACTGGGTGGGAGTGACTTGTCAGCCACTGGGTGGGCGTGGCCAACTTGTAAAATGAGGTGAAACTCACTTAACAACGCTCTTGCTTAGCAATGAAAATGTTGGCTCAGGAACTCTGGCATTGAAGTGTGCAAGTCTTAAAGCTGTCAAGTTACAAGACCCTTGCACCCCTAACCATTTAGAAAAAAAACCCCAGGGGTGTTCAAACTTGACAGCTTTAAGACTTGTGGACTTCAACTCCCAGAATTCCTCCTCTCGCTCTTCATCTTGATGATGTGCGGACGGGCGGGGGGAGGGAGCTGGAACCAGTTCTAAAAGGCACTGTAGATTTGTGGAACCTCTTCTATAGAAGAGGTTAGAACTGGCAGAAACCCACCCCTGGTAATAGTGGAGTTAGAAGGGGACTTGGAGGTCTTCTAGTCCAACCTCTTGCTTAAACAGGAAAGCCCCTAATCTTTCAGACAAATGGTTCTCTGTTCTTAAATGCTTCATAATCAGTGAAAGGGAAGGGGAAATGTAAACAGACCTCATTTCTAAGGCTCTTCTTTAAGTTGTTGTAATCAATTGAACTGATATTCCACCTCTTCTCAAATTTAAAGGGGCCTACCGGGAATTCCCCAGTTTGATCCCAAGAAGTAGAAATAGTGAATTCTGTTAAATGGGCTGCCTCTGGCTTTAGATTTGATACTTTTGTCACCGCTGACCCTTATCTCTCCATCATTCGAGCTGTCAGTCAGAAAAGAAGTACTTACAATATTGATGGAAAGGGTGAGATGTCATCCTTTTGACGTTGTTCAGATTCCGTTTGATGAGCTGTATGTAAAAGCAATTAAATTCACCATCAGCTTGCTCCACAATACCTCGGGTTCCTAACAAAAAAAAGTGTATGCCCTTGCAATATTTAATACTAAATTCCCAATATATATAAAAGTGGATCTTGGGACCATTTGCTGCTTAGATACCCAAGAAAGAAAATGTTAAGGATAAAAGAATGAATCTGGTAATTTACTACCATCTAGTGGCTTAGTAAATGTGCATCATGTAAGCAGCATTTTGTGTTCCTCATCTAATCCTAAAAAGTTTACAGGATTGCTGCTCTGTCCGTCTATCAATCTGTCTGTCTATGTATCTTTTTATCTGCCTGCCTATCTATCAGGAGGGATAAAAACTGATGTTTTTTTAATGGATTTTTAAAAAATTTAAATTGGATTTTTAAAATTTAAATTGGATTTTTTAAAATTCAATTAATTTTAATAAAATGCTTTTGGAGTAAAAAATCCATCTAAAGATAGTTTTCTATTTAAGATACATTAATAATTTAATTTATTCAGTGTGAAATGGAGCTTAGTTATGTAGCATGAGGAGGCTGTATATTCTGCAATATAGGGACTGTTGGTGAGTCAACAGGAGGTCAGAGGAGGAGCTGCTGTGGGACAGAGATGACAGTTGTTCTTTAAAAATTATGATTTAAATCGAGTTGATTTAAATCAACCCTTTTTACTAGATTTAAATCAAATCGATCTATCCAGCCAACCGTCCATCCATCCATCCATCCACCCTTCCACCCTTCCACCCATCCATCCATCCATCCACCCACCCACCCAATCCATCCATCCACCCACTCACCCATCCACCCACCCGTCCGTCCATCCATCCATCCATCCACCCATCCATCCACCCGTCCATTCATCCATCCATCCATCCACCCACCCGTCCATCCATCCATCCATCCATCCATCCATCCATCCATCCATCCATCCACCCACCCACCCACCCTTCCATCCATCCACCCGCCCACCTATCCACCCATCTACCCACCCACCCTTCCATCCATCCACCCACCCATCCACCTATCCACCCACCTATCCACCCACCCATCCACCCACCTGGCCACCCATCCACTCATCCACCCATTCACCCACCCACCCACCCACCCACTCATCCATCCATCCATCCATCCATCCATCCATCCACCCACCCACCCACCCACCCACCCACACAGAAAAACATACGTGGCTCACCCTGTGTAACACTATGGATGGAAGATGCAGGGGCAAAATACTTGGCTGTATTAAAACGGAGGAGAATGAGCAAAGAGAAGTTACTTACTATACCAGCTCCGGTACTGGTTTGCCCACTGCCCAACCATGGCATTGACGAAGTGGAGAGATTCGAAACGTGCTGCATTTGAGCCACTGCAAAAGATGCAGCGCTGGGCTGGGTCAGGGTGGTGGTGGAGCCACGAAAGTCCACATCATCTGAACTACAAAAAAGGGGGTGAAAAAAATACAATATTGGAATTGTACATGCCAAGATTGAAGAGTAGCAAATTCGAACATACAGAACCATAAAGGAGACTTCACTCATCTATGCCACGCTTAGCATCTCTCAAAAATGAACAAGTTAGGAAAAACAAAGAACTGATGTTTAATTTGGACCAAAATTAAGGATTTTTTTCGGGAGGGGTAACCAAGAAACAATTTCAACGTGGCAATGGACAGAACAGAAAAGATTGGAAAGAGCTCATCTTTTGGACTGTAGCTTTTAGTTAGATTTCCCTAAATCTTGTAAGAATTAAGAAATTGGATCACAACTGGGTTAGATCTTTGTAGACCAAGTGTTAGGGAGAACTGGGTCAGATCTTTGTTAACCATGCGTTAGGGAGAACTAGGTTAGATCTTTGCTGACAGTAGGTTAGAGAGAAGTGGGTTAGATCTTTGTTAACCATGGGTTAGGGAGAACTGGCTTAGATCTTTGCTGACCATGGGCTAGGGAGAAGTGAGTTAGATCTTTGTTGACAGTAGGTTAGAGAGAACTGGGTTAGATCTTTGTTGACCATGAGTTATGGAGAAGTGGGTTAGATCTTTGCTGACCATGGACTAGGGAGAACTGGGTTAGATCTTTATTGACAGTAGGTTAGAGAAAGTTGGTTAGATCTTTGTTGACCATGGGTTAGGGAGAACTGGGTTATATCTTTGTTGACAGTAGGTTAGAGAGAAGTGAGTTAGATCTTTATTGACCATGAGTTAGGGAGAAGTGGGTTAGATCTTTGCTAACCATGGACTAGGGAGAACTGGGTTAGATCTTTATTGACAGTAGGTTAGAGAAAGTGGGTTAGATCTTTGTTGACCATGGGCTAGGGAGAACTGGCTTAGATCTTTGTTGACCATGGGTTAGGGAGAACTGGGCTCAATCTTTGCTTGACCATAGAACTGGTGAGTTGACCAGTAGTCCAAGCTACCCTATAGGGTTGGCAAAAGAAGGGGAGGCTTTCCATTGAGGTCCATGAAAAGGGGAGATGGGTCCATACATGACAACATCAATAAAAACTGGTGAGACCATCCAACCTTTTTGATTCCCTGTCAAACTCTTCTCCAATCCATATGTATGGCTGTGCGGCCAAGAGAGCGGACACGTCCAGTTCTTGCACATCGTGGGTGGAAGCTAAAACGATCTCATTGATGTTCGCCTGCACAAGACCCCATTCCCCCCCCGGGCCAAAGCTTAGGTGTTAGAGGCCTTGAGTCACGCCAAAAAGTTAATGCCACAAAGGTAGCCGCTGCTTCAGAGGGCCTCACCTTATTCACCGCAAACGCGAGGATCATATCCGATTCCTTGTGTATAATTTTGGCTCTTCCTCCCGGGTAGCCAAGTTCTGCCTCCACCTGGAAAACAGGGAAGCCATCTTTTTGCAACAGGCACATTGAAACAGGTCACAGAAGTGAGTGAACACCTTTGAGGGAAGCCTTCGGAAAGAGAAGCCCAGCAATTATGGCTGTTTTTTTTAAAAAAAAGGAGAAATGTGTCTTTCCAAGAAAATGTTCACATGCTCCAGCATGCAGGCTGGCACACAGAGATGGGACAACCGCCTGTCTGATGTACGATAGGGTTTCCCGATTGAGCAGTGGGTTAGACTAGAGATAGCAATAGCAATAGCAGTTAGACTTATATACCGCTTCATAGGGCTTTCAGCCCTCTCTAAGCGGTTTACAGAGTCAGCATATTGCCCCCAACAACAATCCGGGTCCTCATTTTACCCACCTCGGAAGGATGGAAGGCTGAGTCAACCCTGAGCCGGTGAGATTTGAACAGCTGAACTGCAGAACTGCAGTCAGCTGAAGTAGCCTGCATTGCTGCATTTAACCACTGCGCCACCTCGGCTCCCTTCCAATTCTGTTTTTGAATTCGGTCCTCGGTTTCCACAGAGCCCCACTTGTATTAGTAGAAAGGGTTAAACATCTCAGCGTCCTTGTTAATTTTGCATTAGGATAAGCAAGGCAGGAAAGCGAGCTTCGGTATAGTTATTTGTTTTTAAAAAAATTTATAATAAAGATTTAGGGAGATGGGGATAATACCTTGGCTTTGCTATCTTCTGCTAGCGTGCTCTGTTTTGTGACAGGCTCCTCGCGGGCTTCTACAAACTACACAACAGTACACAGCCACAGATGAACAACACATGCACAAAACACAGACGAATATAACAAGGGGGAAAAAAAATGAAAAACCTTCCATGCCAGCGGTGAAATGGACATCTTGTTCTTCGTTTATTTATTAGGCTTTTCCCCCTCCCCAATCCTGCCTTTATTCATAGGTAAATCCAGGTGGTGGGCGTCATTATTTTTTTTAATGAAAGTATGCTCAAGCCCACTTCTTATTTTATACTCTGGCAGGGATGACCCAGGATACGGCTGCGTTATGGCCAAAATATTTGGAGGGCGAAAGTGAAATGTATTGCCAAAACAAAATTAAAACGAATAGCAATTGATATAAATGAAGGGTAACACAAAATGACCTTGGGAAAACAGAACTTCACACCCCGTTTCCCCGAACACAACCCCCCCTGGAAAATATCACAACACAGCAGCAACCAAGAAGTGACCACTCTTTCCGCCTCCTGCACCTCCAAAATAATAAGACCTCCACGACAATAAGGCCAAGCGCTTATTTCGGGGGGTCAAAAGAAAATAAGACACTGTCTTATTTTGGGGGAAACACGGAATTTGGATGTCTTGCACTAACCTCACTTTGCTTTCTTTTCTTGGTGAATGTGTATCGGATGAAAGTATCTTGCAGTAATTCTTGTTTCACCAGAAAATGCCACAATCGCTTGGCTGGCAATGCAGAATAATCTTTTGATCTATGAGTTGGTGGAAAGAACAGAACGGCATTTTATTTCCTTCGTCGTGTCAAGAACGGAGAGAATCAGAAGAAAACACCGTTACAAACAGTCACAGATTCTTAAAATGGATTTCCTTTTATTTTTTGCTGTTAAAAAAAGAAATCCAGGGAGTTTATTGGGAGAGAGGAGTGATAGAGGGGGAGGGGAAGTAGGGTAGAGGGGAATGTTGGAGGGAAGAAGGAAAGTTGGAGGGGGGCGAAAGAAAGGGTGTATGGAGGGTCGAAGTGGTACATTGGGTTTGTATTTTGGGGGGTATTGTTGACAAGAGGGATGGCTGTGTTTATTGTTTAATGTTATATGGCCCCGGTTATGCACAGTATATATGTGACTGTACGAAATGAAATGGAAAATAAAACACATTTACAATCAAAAAAAGAAAGCCCTGTTTTTCTCTTTGGAAATGTCTCAGTGAAAAAGCTGACATCTGCTGCCAAGAAGCATGAATTTAATTCACTGGAAACAATTAGGTCTAAAACTCAGAATCCTGGCTGCACAAGATCAAGAAGGTTGTTATTTTCGAAAATGATCAAAGCTGATAAGTAAATTCTAAGCATTCCCAGAATAGAAGTGGCGACTAGAGTACAAATGACTTTAATGAGCTGTAATGTCTTAGCATCTGGCTAGTAAAAGAATTAAGTTGCTGCAAGTTGAGGGTTAAAATTTTCTTGGAAACTGAAGTCAATGCTCCCAGATCTGGTATCCTCCGAATGAGACCACCCATGCTTCTCATTGAATGGTCAAAAACCACGCTAATTGTCCATAGTGATCAAAGGCCTTGCTAATTGGAGTTCCAGAAACTCTGAAAGGTGCTTTTTCCAAAAGATAACTAGACTTCCTTGGGTTTTTTTTCCTTTGAAAACCTTTGGCCAAGAAGCTTCTTCAGATAGAACTGAACTGTAGAAGCTTCTTAGATAAGAAGCGAAACATTTTCTTTTTCTTCCCCAAGTTTTTCTTAATTTTTATTTATAAATGTATCACATCAATGCGTGCTAAGAAAATGGCCATAGCCAGCTTGGCCAGGAAATCTGGAACTTGGTAGTCTCAGTGTCAGGGTTCCGACGGATGCCCTAATTTAATCATGAGCCTTGAGCCAAGCTTCAAAAGATATCCAGTTATTTATTAGGAGCTTCATGTCGGCACATTCCCAAATGAAGCTCCACATAATTTACGGCCCCAATCACCACCCTGTTTCCCCCTCCTCCCAGGGTGTGGCATCATTCACATTCACCGATGGGGCATTTTCGCGGGTTGTAGAGATCACTCCCTTCCGGCCACTGTAAGTAACCCTGGGATACAGCCTTGAGAGAGGTAAGTCTGGAATGTACATCTGTCTTTTGCTGCCATGCCAATTCATCAGTTTCCCATCCCCCCTTCCCAATGGCAACTCGAGAGCAGGCCAGGGATGCTTTGCAAGTTGACATTCGGCTCCCCTCACTTCCTGAAGGCAACCTGCGCAAAGTTGCGAGTTGACATTCGACACATCTGGAAGACCAACCTCAGATGTCCCCTCCCTTCCATTAAAAAAAGGCCTTCCTTACTTAAATGGGGTGTTTTCAGGATCAATCATTGCTTTGATTCGGGCCGCAGCTGCTCCGGCTCCCATCCCAAGTTCGGGAGAACAAGTATTGATGTAATCTGGTGGGGGACCTTCAAAGCGGTCCATTCTTTCTTGCAGGATCTGTTCCCAATTCTCCAGATTTTTAATCACAGCGGTACCCAGAGGTGATGTGACAGGAAGCTCTGAAACAGGAACATTTTTTGTGGTTTGCTTAATCCCAACAAAACAAACACTCGTTTCTGGACACCTCCTTCTAAGGAAGATTCAAATTCCCCAAACACCTCTGTCTGGCTTTATTCGTTTAAGACAGGAGTGTCAAACTCGATTTCATTGAGGGCTGCATCAGGGTTGTGTTTGTCCTTGGAGGGCAAGGTTGGGTGTGGCCAGCTTGACATCACTCCTGTAAGGGACGTCGGCAGTGGCCCGAGTACTCTTCCAGCAAAAACGGGCTTCCAAACTCTGTTTTTGGCTGTCACAGCCTCTTACAACCCTCTGCCAGTGAAAATGGAGCTCGGGAGGACCGTGACCCGTCAAAACCGCGCTCGACTAAGCCGCACCCGATTAAACCGTGTCACTGACGTCATCAACAGGGCGACAACAGCCAGCACGGAGAAAGAAGGGCGCTTTAAATAGCGCTTTGAAAGCAAGCCGATTCAACTTAAGGTAAGGGTTAGGTTTAGGGTTAGCTTTAGGGTTAGGTTAAGGGTTAGGGTTAGGTTTAGGGTTAGGTTAAGGGTTAGAGTTAGGTTTAGGGTTAGGTTAAGGGTTAGGGTTAGGTTAAGGGTTAGGTTAAGGGTTAGGATTAGGTTTAGGGTTAGGTTAAGGGTTAGGTTTAGGGTTAGGTTAAGGGTTAGGTTTAGGGTTAGGTTTAGGATTAGGTTTAGGGGGGTTAGGTTTAGGTTTAGGGGTTAATTTTAGGTTTAGGGTTTACAGCGTGCTTCTGTCTCCGCGCTGTTGTCGCCCTGTTGTTGATGTCAGCTACGCGGTTTAGTCGGACACGGTTTAGTCGAGCGTGGTTTAGTGGTGGAACCGGGAGGGCTGGCAGAGGGTTGCAAGAGGCTGTGGCAGCTGAAAATGGAACCTGGGAGCCTCTTTTCGCTGTTAGAAGTATTGCGGGCTGCCGGTCCTTTGCTGTTTCCAGGGCGGTCCCATTGGCCAGATCTTTAAGTACCACCCTCCTGCCCCCCCCCCCCCCAGGCCAAATCTGGTCTCTGGGCCTTGAATTTGACCTCCCTGATTTAAGACATTTATATGTCTTATGTGAACATGTTGTCTGTTATTTTGTGTTTGTTCCACTTTGCAGTTTAATCTGGTCTTCTGAATGGCCTAGGGGAAGAGTATAATTTGGGGCAAGAATATGTAGACACATTCCAATGGAATTCATTATTTTTAACTCGTCGGGTTGAAAAATGCAGAGCACGTTCATCTGATCATCCAAGGATTAATGCAACTCACCAGATAGTTCTAAGCCAGTAATGGGGAAGAAGTTCTTAATATTGTTCAGAGCAAGTTTGACCATTGCCAAATGGATTAGAGCCCAGCTGCAGCGGAAAAAAAAGGTAAATGTTTATGCAGAGGGGGCGGGGGAGAATTAAACATATCCTTTGTTCCACTTTTACCATCCAACCATATTTTTAAAGAAAAAAAAAAGAGGAAAGAAATACATTGAATGTTTAAGGTCAGATTATGGTTACTTGCTCAAAGGTTATGCTTTGTTTTTTGGATGTTCCATCTTTTATAAGCTAATTCAAGTCCTAACTCTATATATTAGGCTTTTCCAAACTTGGATTGCAACCCACCCCTATTTAATGAGTAGCAAGACTTTCTGCTAGGTGAATATACATTGCGTATACGTATACAATGCAGTGTTTGTGTTGTGGCCCAGCAGGAGCCGTTGGAGCTGCCACCAGACTCCGACAGCGAGGGGCCCGATGAGTCGGCTCAGGAGGATGTGGAGGACCCTGGACAGGGTTCTGACTCCGAGCAGGGTGCAGAGAGGCTGGTTGGCCACCAGGAGGCACCTGAGCCTTGGACCAGTGGGGAGGAGACAAGGGAGAGTGATCCAGACACCAGTAGGGTTCCTGGATGCATGGCACCGAAGAGCTAATAGGCGTCAGGAACAGTTGCGCAGTTACAGGAGGTAATTGCACTCAGCTGGTGGTCATTAGGCTCCTCTCCAGACTATAAAAAGACTACTTGTGCACACACCCTTCTTGCAGAAGTCAATGCAGGAATGAATGTCGGAGAACATTACTGTGAGCTTGGCGGGCTGGATTGCTGCCAAGCTTTATCTGTGTTTATTGCTGCCTAAGCTTGTCTGTGCCAGTTTGTTGCCAAGGACCTGTCTGTCTGTTAATTAAATGCCGTAACTTATCTTTGGCTCGGAGTGTGTGTTGGTGTGGGACGAGGGGGGTCAGAACAGTTTGTATATAACATCACATCTAATAGAAGGATCAAAAGGATGCGATTATTTCACTATACCTTAACTAAAAATTCAGCCTTTTCTTTTTTAAAAAAAATCACCCTCCATAACTTTGGGAAATGGTTATAAGTCTCTTGTTCATGTTATTATTACTCTGAATGGTTGCTGAAGAAGTGGTTGATATTCCACTTGAGCTGAGGTGGCGCAGTGGTCAGAGTGCAGTACTGCAGGCTACTTCAGCTGACTGCTAGCTGCAGTTTGGCAGTTCAAGTCTCCCCAGGCTCAAGGTTGACTCAGAACTTCCATCCTTCCGAGGTGGGTAAAACGAGGACCCAGACTGTTGGGGGCAATAGGCTGACTCTGTAAACCACTTAGAGAGGGCTGTAAAAGCACTATGAAGCGGTATATAAGTCTAAGTGCTATTGCTGTTTAAGGACTATCTGTACTTAAACTTTCCAATTTTGGGACACCTCCAACATTTCCTGGAAAACCTGTGAAACTTGAGACATTTTGGCTTGGAAAATATTTAAATGTGTTCATTTGAATGAATGATGGTCTTCAAGCGATACTCCTGGGTCTACAGGTGCTGTGTTTCTAATTCCTACTATCAAGTGCCAAGACAAACACAACAGTGGGCTAGAATGACAAGGGTCAAGGCAACACAACAGTGGGCCAAAATGTCAATGGTCAAGGCAACACAACAGGGGACTAGAATGACAAGGGTCAAGGCAACACAACAGTGGGCCAAAATGACAAGGGTCAAGGCAACACAACAGGGGACTAGAATGACAAGGGTCAAGGCAACACAACAGTGGGCCAAAATGACAAGGGTCAAGGCAACACAACAGGGGACTAGAATGACAAGGGTCAAGGCAACGCAACAGTGGGCCAAAATGACAACGGTCAAGGCAACACAACAGTGGGCCAAAATGACAAGTGTCAAGGCAACACAACAGTGGGCTAGAACGAGAAGTACAGGTATTGTTTATAGCAGGAGAAAAACAGAAGGCTTTGGATGAGCTTCTGAATGTTCCAGCTTGGGGGTTTGCTACCTGTACGAATTGGCATCCTTGTGCTCCTGAATCTGCATATCAGACAGGAAAGCATCCTCGTCTTCATCCTCACTATGGATGCTTTCATCAGAATCGTACATCACCCCACTGTCTGAAAAAGGAAGGAAGGGCTGTAAAGGAAGGACAAAGAGAGGCTTCAAAATTTGCACTTGCAGATCTCGGTCGCACAAATGAAGACGCTTCATTTCAGGGACACAGGAGGACTTCAGATGTTATGGAAGAAAAAATGTCCTAGTGGGAAGAGATGCTCAATATCAGAGGAGGTAATTTGGGAGATCATGGAGTCTCCTTCAGGGACTGGATGATCAGCAGGGATGCCATCGGGAGTGGGATTCAGCTGGTTCGGACCGATTAGGGCGAATCGGATGTTAATTTTGCATCCAGTTCACTGAACCGGTGGTTGCAAGGACTGGCTGGCCACACCCAGCCCTTCCCTCCCCTCCCAGGAGTCTCCATGCGGCCCTTTCATCATGTCAGGTAAGTGCATGGCTTGTGCAGAGGCTCTGGGAGGGCAGAAAATGGGCCTCCTGGAAATCTGCAAATAGGCCCATTTCCAGCCTCGGGGGGGGGGGGAGCCTCTGAAGCCTGGGGGAGGCCTTTTTCATCTTCCCGGAGGCTCAGGGAAAGCCTCCAGAGCCTGGGGAGGCTTGGAAAACGGGCCTACTGTTTCCAGCCTCCGGAGCCTGGGTGAGGCCATTTTTCCCTTCCGGAGTCTCGAGAAATACCTCCAGAGCCTGGGGAGGGGGAAAAGGTCCCCTTCGCCATGGTACAGGAGGCCGAGTAGGCCATGCCCACCATGCCCACACCCACCCAGCAACTGGGTAGAGAACCGGTTGGTAACATTTTTCAATCCCACCCCTGGATGCCGCCATCATCATCATTCCTGCATTACGAAGAGGTTGGATGATCTCATCTTATTTCTAATTCTTCTCTTTTAGGATTCTATGAATAGGACCACAAGGGAAATGGATTGGTTTTCCTAATTCTAATTCTTAAAACGAGTGCAGTCAATAGCAACAAAGATGATTCGGGGACTGGAGGCTAAAACATATGAAGAACGGTTGCAGAAACTGGGTATGTCTAGTTTAATGAAAAGAAGGGGAGACATGATAGCAGTGTTCCAATATCTCAGGGGTTGCCACAAAGAAGAGGGAGTCAAGCTATTCTCCAAAGCATTGAAGGCAAGACAATGGATGGAAACGAATCAAGGAGAGGCCTAACCTAGAACTAAGGAGAAATGTCCTAGCAGTTAGAACAATTACTCATTGGAACACCTTGCCTTCAAGAGGTTGTGGGTGCTTCATCACTGGAGGCTTTTGAGAAGAGACTGGACAGTCACTTGTCTGAAATGGTATCTTCTGCTTGAGCAGGGAGCTGGCCTAGAAGACCACTAAGGTCTCTTCCAGCTGTATTCTGATGGATTGACTGATTGATTGCTATAGGGTTTCCTACTTGAGCAGGCGGATTGGACTAGAAGACCTCCAAGATCTCTCCTAACTTTTGTCCTTCTGATGTTCACGGGGAGCCTACCTTAGCCACAAAATAGTCTAACATGCTGAGTTCCGGGGGGATGAATTTCTCTTTGTAGGAAGGTCTTTCTGCAGGGACCGGGGGAGGGACCACACTCTCCTTGACGGGTCTTCCAGGCACCAGCATTCTCATGTTGAATCTCCTGCGATGCTTGTCTGTCTCTTCGGAAGGGACTGGAGGGGCTAAGCAGAGAGAGAGAGAGAGTTTAAAGAAATACACAAAATATATGGTTGTTGTGGCCCACCAGGGGGCAGGAGATCTGGCAGCAGATTCAGACAGATTGGGGAGGAACATGGGCCAGTCCTGAACTCTGGGGAAGGCTCTGACGAGGGCTCTGCATCGGAGGCAGAGACGGGGCTGAGGCCGTTTAGCAGTGATCAGGTGCCTACAGAGCTAAACAGCAGTGAGGCAGATGAACAGCTGGAGCCTGTTCCCGGTGTGCGCAGAGTTGCCAGGTGAAAGAACAGGGGTCGACTTAGGAGTAAGGCCACAGTTGGATGGTGAATGGCCTCTCCTATAGGGAATAAAAGAGGAGCGAAAGGGGAATGGAGTTTGCAGGAGACAATTAGTTCACTCCTGCATTCTTGCCAAGTATTGCAGCATCTCCAAACCTGATAAGGATCAGTAATTGTGAACTATCTTGAAAGACTGTGGGAGAGGAAAGACTTTCCGGAGAGGAAATTACTGCAAATTAAATAAAAGAAGTTTATTGGGATGAGGACTCGGCTTCGTGCTGCTGGGGAAGCCCAGGTGACAACAATGATGAGGACAAATTGGCATGTTCATCGTTCATTCCATAGTGTCAATATCAAACTTCAGGAAGAGAACACACCATACAAGTTGTAGAACTGAAATTACAGGAAGATGACATGGAAACTACATTTAGGATTAAAAAGAACCAAATAGGTCCTGGTAATCTTCAGGCAGAGCCTATGAAGTGGGAATGAGATCCACCAGATTTCTGGAAGTTGTGAGACATTCTTCCAACGTAATCTTTTGAGAACAATCGATATTTGTTCACTATCAACCACACAAAGTGGAATCTTTTCAGAAGAAATAACTAGGCAGCGCTGAAGATTACTCTTATTTTACGGCAAACAGGCTCAAATTTCAAAAAAATGCAGATCTATCTACATCGGATCGACCGGTCTAATGCAAACTACCAGCCATGGTTGATAAAATATGCTTCTCTGAGGATGATCAAATATTGTCAAATCTCAGTCAAAGCAGGCTTAAAAAGCATCCGTTCCAGCAAGAAAAATTAAAAGAAAAAGGCAGAAGGGTTTCCCCCCCTGATTAACTCAAGTGCAAAATATTCTTATTCTGAAATTTGATTCTCCCACCCTCTTTTTAAAGAGAACTGTGGCAGGTTGAAATATTTCTTAATCAAAATAAAGATTCAATATCTTGTAAAGCTATCTTGTAAAGCTATCTTTAGTTTTACAAGAGTAAAGTAGTTTAAAACATCAAGAGGAAAATCACTGCATGATTTTAGAGGCCTGTTCCTAAATGTGGTGAAGTAGGTGATAATAGCAATAGCAATAGCAATAGCAGTTAGACTTATATACCGCTTCATAGGGCTTTCAGCCCTCTCTAAGCGGTTTACAGAGTCAGCATATTGCCCCCAACAACAATCCGGGTCCTCATTTTACCCACCTCTGAAGGATGGAAGGCTGAGTCAACCCTGAGCCGGTGAGATTTGAACAGCCGAACTGCAGAACTGCAATCAGCTGAAGTAGCCTGCAGTGCTGCATTTAACCACTGCGCCACCTCGGCTCTTAATGCAAATTTGTCCTCGTATAATATTATATCCCAGAATCTTATTTCTTGCAGAGATTGGATAGGCTTCTGTCCTTCTATAAGCCAAGAAACTTTGATTAAGATATTGGAGACGGAACAGATCAACATTTCCACATTGTTTGTAAGGCTGCTCTTTGAGTATTTGACAACATTTGACACTACAAACGGAACAAAATTTGGTCGAAGAGGTTTCGCTCCTCATACAAGTAGGATCACACTACACGGCAAAGCCACACACACCTTCCTTAGTGTCCTGTGTATCACCAGAAACTGGATCGGCGACTGGATTTAAAGAAATGTTAGAAGTGAAAAACAAAAGAAAACATTGTGGAAATTAGAAAAAAAAGAAGAAGGAGGGGAATATAATTTAGGAACTAGTTTTTAAAACACTGCATCAGAAAGATAAGAATTTCCATAGCCTTTGTCAACAGAAAGCACGGTCCAGTCACATGTCAGAATTTGCCAACCCATGCTAAGGTAAAGGTTCCCCTCACACATATATGCTAGTCGTTCCCGACTCTAGGGGGCGGTGCTCATCTCCGTTTCAAAGCCAAAGAGCCAGTGCTGTCCGAAGACGTCTCCGTGGTCATGTGGCCGGCATGACTCAACACCAAAGGTGCACAGAACACTGTTACCGTCCCACCAAAGGTGGTCCCTATTTTTTCCACTTGCATTTTTACGTGTTTTCGAACTGCTCGGTTGGCGGAAGCTGGGACAAGTAATGGGAGGCGCTCACTCCATTACACGGTACTAGGGATTCGAACCACCGAACTGCTGACCTTTCTGATGGACAAGCTCAGCATCTTAACCACTGAGTCGTCCCTTTTCAGCGTGGTGGCTCAGTGGTTTACCCATTCTAATCTTCATCTATTTTAATTCTGGAGGAAAGAAAAATCTAGATAACTTCACACCAAGAGAAAGGATAGAAAAATAACACTCAGTCCTTATTGCACTTCATAAAAATCTCCAATTATGAAAAAGAAGACAGAACAACAGATCAAGGAGAACAGGCCACACATCTCAAAGCAAAGGGAAAGATTAAAATCCATGCAACAAATCCAGGATTGGACCTGTTTTTAGAAGAGTATACAGTAGTGGTGAAAATTGTGGAAACCTTTTGGGAAAAGTGTATTTTCTAAAACTAGCTAATAACACACCACTTATTTTTTAGAAGTACCATAAAATTATAGATCAACTGAAAGATCATTTAATCAAGAATGTAATGCAATAACTTTTATGAAGGATTTGCTATTAGAATAGCTGTTACAGTATAAAGAAGAAAAGTGAAACCCGTAGAAAAAAATGAAATGTACAAAAATTATCACCAAAAGGGGAAAAAAATGATATATACAAAAATTATCACCATGTCAATTAATACTTAGTTGGGTAACCTTTAGCATGAATTAGGGCCTTACAACATCTTCCCGTAGAGGGATCCAAGTCTCTTAGTTCTGCAGCTGTTATAATGGGAAACCAAGATTGAATGATAGCTTCTATTAACTGGGTTTTATTGCTGGGTCGCTTCTGACTAACCAGTTTCTTTAGTAGGCCCCATAGATTTTTTAATTGGATTAAGGTCTGGGCTATTCCCAGGCCATTCCAGCAGTGGAGTATGATTATCTTGAAACTCCACCCCC
This sequence comes from Thamnophis sirtalis, assembly GCF_051295495.1. Lineage (NCBI taxonomy): Eukaryota > Metazoa > Chordata > Lepidosauria > Squamata > Natricidae > Thamnophis > Thamnophis sirtalis. The sequence goes on from NW_028261382.1 coordinate 7,584,953, forward strand.
CAAAAGTGGTGTTATTAGGCATCAAACCTCAAAAATACATTTTCCCTATAAGGTTTTCACAATTTTGGCCACTACTGTAAACCATATCCCCTCCTCCCAAGCACACATGGTTCTCACCATCCTGCTGTAGCAGAGGGCAACTATCACAGCCAGAAGTGGTTTGGTCTATGCCTGATAAAGCAGTATGGTGGGGTAACTCTGAATTGTCAAAGGGTGTTACGGTTTCTGCGTTGGTGATTAAGCACGACGGTTTATCTGAGTTGAACAAAGCAGAAGAGGAGTGATTCTCAGAGCTGTCCGAAGGTGTCTCCGTGGTCATGTGGCTGCCGGCATGACTAAATGCGGAAGGCGCGCGGAACGCTGTTACTTTCCCACCAAAAGTGGTTCCTATTTTTCTACTTGCATATTTACATGTTTCGAACTGCTAGGTTGGCAGAAGCTGGGACAAGGAATGGGAGCTCAACTCCGTTACACGGTGCTAGAGATTCAAACCGCCGAACTGCCGACCTTCTCATCAATAAGCTCAGCGTCTTACCCACTGAGCCACCACATCCCTATATATTCAATAGGCCTTTTGCAAAACACCCCTTTAAATCTCGACATAGGAAAGATGTAATTTAATCTTGGGGAAATAGCTTTGGGGAGGCAGAAAACTCAACCTTGGGTTGGGAAGGCATCCATTCTGATTATGAGAATAGCAATAGCAATTAGACTTATATACCGCTTCATAGGGCTTCCAGCCCTCTCTAAGCGGTTTACAGAGTCAGCATATTGCCCCCAACAACAATCCGGGTCCTCATTTCACCCACCTCAGAAGGATGGAAGGCTGAGTCAACCCTGAGCCGGTGAGATTTGAACAGTCGAACTGCTGAACTGCAGTCAGCTGAAGTAGCCTGCAGTGCTGCATTTAACCACTGCGCCACCTCAGCTCTTACTTCCCGCCTGCTGCCAATTACCTCCCATAGACCCATTAGATCGCACAGGGTCGGCCTCCTCCGGGTTCCGTCTACCAGCCAATGCCATCTGGCTACCACCTGGGGGAGGGCCTTCTCTGTAGCAGCTCCGGCCCTTTGGAATGAACTCCCCGCGGAGATTCGGACCCTCACCTCTCTCCAGGCCTTCCGGAAAGCCGTCAAAACCTGGCTGTGCCAGCAGGCCTGGGGTTGATGAGTTCCCCTCCCCTCTCGACTTGTATGGCTGTATGACTCTTGTGTATTTTAATTACGTGTATTGTAATTTCCCCCTTTGAGTTGTTCGCCGCCCTGAGTCCCTCCCGGAGAAGGGCGGCATACAAATAAACTAAATCTTAAATCTTAATCTCATAAATCCTTGAAGAGAGTTACCTGGAATATTTTCTGATTGCCGCCTGGGTTTAATCACAAGTTTCACGCCTCCTCCAAAGATTGCTGCCCACATTCGGTTGTTCAGGGGATGGGCTGCCAGCCGGAACAATTCATTGGAAGCATTGGTGGCCAGAGCATGGATCAGAAGACTCAGGTACACCGCCACCACAGCTTCACAAAGCAAGATGTTCAACTTTGGGTGATCCTCGTCTTGGGCTGAATTTAAGAGATTGAGTAGGGAGCTGACACCTGGGAAAAGAGAAGAGGGAACTGGTGATGGGCACCATCTAGACAAAATGCGACAACTCACCCCGGCCAACTCACAGCGGGACAACGTGCCAGGAACAAATTGCTATGGGCCAACTCGCCATGGGATAATTTAATAACTCAATTCAATTTTGTTTAAAATAAATGAAAAAAAAATCATTTGATTTTTGTCATTCACATTTCAGTTTCTCCTTCCTTCCTTTAATGATTTGATTTCACCTTTTTCTTTCATATTACGGTGTTGTGGCCCAGCAGGAGCCGTTGGAGCTGCCACCAGACTCCGACAGCGAGGGGCCCTATGAGTCGGCTCTGGAGGATGTGGAGGACCCTGGACAGGGTTCCGACTCCGAGCAGGGCGCAGAGAGGCTGGTTGACCACCAGGAGGCGCCTGAGCCTTGGACCAGTGGGGAGGAGACAAGGGAGAGTGAGCCGGACGCCAGCAGTGAGTTGTTCGTGGATGCCCGGCCCCGAAGAGCTAATAGGCGTCAGGAACAGTTGTGCAGTTACAGGAGGTAATTGCACTCAGCTGGTGGTCATTAGGCTCCTCTCCAGACTATAAAAGGACTGCTTGTGCACCCGCCCCTCTTGCAGAAGTCAATGCAGGAACTAATGTTGGAGAACATTATTGTGAGCTTGGCAGGCTGGATTGCTGCCACGGCTTATCTGTGCTGGATTGTTGCTCAAGCTTGTCTGTGCCAGTTTGCTGCCAAGGACCTGTCTGTCTGTTAATTAAATGCCGTAACTTATCTTTGGCTCGGAGTGTGTTGGTGTGGGACGAGGGGGGTCAGAACATTACTATAACTCTTGTCTCGTGGGCAGTTGGCCATGGCAAGTTGGCGGTGACGAGTTGGCCATGTGAATTGTCATAGACCCCCATCTAAAAGTGGCTTCTTCTGCCTAGATTAGTCTGTAAGGCCAGCAACGCTTCATGTTCTCAAAAAACGAGTGAGCTAAATTTATGGAAGCAAGGTTAACAATCCCTTTCAGAATAGGATAGAATAGAATAGAGCTAGGAGGGATCTTGGAGGTCTTCTAGTCCAGCCCCCTCAAGCAGGAGAACCTCTACCATTTCAGATAAGTGGCTGTCTGGTTTCGTCTTAAAAACCTCCACTGATGAAGCGCCCACAATTTCTGGAGGCCAGCAGTTCCACTGGTTAATTATCCTCACTGTTAGGAAGCTTCTCCTTAGTTCCAGTTTGCTTAACAGTTTTTTTTTTAGAAATTTAGAGGGTGCCACTAAGCAATCAAGAAGGTGAGAATAAGGTCAGGCAAGACATTTCAAAAACGGAAATTTGCTTGATTCAGCTCTTACTGGAAGACATCTGAGCTTAAAATGACAGCAGTTCAGCTCCAAAATGCTCATTTCCAGAGCGGAGTCTAACTGGCATGACGGTTGCATGGAGACATTGAGAAAGGAGGCTTTTCTTACCAGGCCATTGAGCAGGCAGTGAGTTTGGCGTGACGTGTTCTTCGATGCTCTCCGTCCTCAGACGCCGACGTTCGCTGAGCAGCAACCCTTGGTAAACCATCCCTGTGAACTGATTGGTTTCTGTCTGACTGCTAAGAAGAAGTTTACAAATTTTTTTTTTCTTTAACTCAGAATGGAAAAATCTTACACCAAAGCAAATCAGTGTCAGAGTGCAAGTCAGAGGTGGGTTCCTACCAGTTCGCACCTATTCGGTAGAACCGGTTCGTTAAATCTACCCAACCGGTTAGAAGAGGTTCCACCAGTGGACCCGGAAAGCAGGCCACACCTACAGAAGAGGTTCCAAATTTTTTTGAAACCCACCACTGGTCCTTGGATATGATTATTCTACACTATCATGCTCCTATTTATAAAACTCAGTGCCTCTGTGAAAGGTAAGGATGACGATTGCATTTGTGGTGCAATCAGAACATTGCGTGTGTTGAAGTTGTTTTAACGCAAACCAAAGATGCCTTTTAAAAAACAAGTTTACATCATATTCTTATTCATGCCAGTGCTGTGTGTGAGGTAATTTAAGGTGGTTCTGACAAGTGTCGTCGGCATCTTCATATCCGGTCTCATGGGCAGCAAGCCACTCCCATCCGGTCACATGGGCGGCAAGCCACTCCCACAAAGGAGGCCACACCCACAGAGTAGGTTCGAACAATTTTTGAAACCCACCACTGGTGCAAGTGGCAAGGTTGGAAGCATAAAGACTTGTGAGCCAAGAGCTCTAGAATGGCCTTAAGATCTCTCTCTCACACACATACAAGCACAATACAAGCAGCATTCCAATGAATATTTCTGCAAACAAAAACAGATGAAACAGAAGGGGCTCCTTGACCAGGAGGGTACAATGTGTTGTGGTCCATTGGCGGCCTGTGGAGCTGGCAGCAGAGTCGGACAGTGAAAAGGTTGGGGAGGAACAGGGCCCAGTCCTGGGGGGCTGAGGGAAACTCAGACGAGGGCTCTGGGTCAGAGGCAGAGAAGGAGCTAGACAGCAGCGAGGCAGAAGAACAGCTGGAGCCTGTTCCCAGTGCACGCATGCGGACAGCTGCCAGAAGTCAAGAACAACTAAGAAAGCAGGGTCGACTCAAGAGTAAAGTCACACCTTGGAGGTGATTGGCCCCTCCCATGGGAAACAAAAGAGGACGGAACGGGGAAAGGGTTTTTTGCAGGAAACAATTCGTTCATTCAGTCTGGAAAGTTCGGTTTGTGAGAAACTCTGTGCCAAGTTTTGCTTTGCCCTGTGTTTGTAAACTGATGATCTGGCAGAACTCTAAACGAGATAAGGTCCGTGTGGATAAACATTCCTTTGAAAGACTGTTTGATAAGCCTGGCTGACTGTGAATGAAAGGAATTCACAGTCGTGTCAATAAAAAACGTTTTTGTTGGGACCAAGACTTTGCTTCTTGCTTTCTAAGGAAGCCTGGGTCAGGACACAATGCTTCGATCGGTCAATTCTATTCCGGGGTGATTTGATTGCAATATCCTGCAAGTCCTTTCAAACAGCCCCAACCAAGAAACCAAGGTTATTAACAACAATGCTACTTTTATTACAGGGAATCTCTGAATTCCTATTTTGGTAACTTGAATTCAAACCAAATCGATTCATGAGACGAATACATCAAGCGGGATCTTGTTTACCGCTCGACAAAAATCCCAAACAGTCTCTATCCTCTACAGGAGCACAATTAGCATTGCAACACATCTGTGGCAACCCCATGTTCTGTCCCACAAAGGAGAACAACAGAGCCATGCTGGGGAGAAGGGCACAGCGAAGGAAATCTTACCTGTAGCTATGGCTGTCACATAAGGCTTGATAAATCGATGCAGAAAGGGAAGCAGCTAAAGAATAAAGAGTATGGACCTGAAAATGGAAGCGGAAGAAAACTGGTTAAGATATTATGAATATATTTCCAGGCTGAATTGTTGAGTGGTGAGGTGGCCTAGAGGGGGAGCTCTCGCCTCACAACCAGGAGGCTGTGAGTTCAGTCCTAGGTAGAGGCAAGTATTCTCTCTCTCTGGGCACAATAAGAATACATCATGGCGACAGGAAGGCATCCGGCCAGTAAACACTCAGCTTTGGAAAGAAGTTTGGATGAAATGGCCTCCAAGATCCCTTCCAACCTTATGACACAGCTCTATCTGTACTACAAGACCTTTGTTTTGGAAAGAAGGTTGGATGAAAAGTCTTCCAAGATTCCTTCCAACCTCATGACACAGCTCTATCTGTACTACAAGACCTTTGTTTTGGAAAGAAGGTTGGATGAAAAGTCTTCCAAGATTCCTTCCAACCTCATGACACAGCTCTATCTGTACTACAAGACCTTTGTTTTGGAAAGAAGTTTGGATGAAATGGCCTCCAAGATCCCTTCCAACCTTATGACACAGCTGTATCTGTACTATGAGACCTTTGTTTTGGAAAGAAGGTTGGATGAAATGGCCTCCAAGATCCCTTCCAACCTCATGACACAGCTCTATCTGTACTTTGTTTTGGAAAGAAGGTTGGATGAAAAGTCCTCCAAGATCCCTTCCAACCTTATGACACAGCTGTATCTGTACTATGAGACCTTTGTTTTGGAAAGAAGGTTGGATGAAAAGACTTCCAAGATTCCTTCCAACCTCATGACCCAACTCTATCTGTACTATGAGACCTTTGTTTTGGAAAGAAGGTTGGATGAAAAGACTTCCAAGATTCCTTCCAACCTCATGACACAGCTCTATCTGTACTATGAGACCTTTGTTTTGGAAAGAAGGTTGGATGAAAAGTCTTCCAAGATTCCTTCCAACCTCATGACACAGCTCTATCTGTACTACAAGACCTTTGCTTTGGGCAGAAGGTTGGATGAAAAGACCTCCAAGGTTCCTTCCAACCTCATGACCCAACTCTATCTGTACTACAGCCTCATGCAGCACTTGCCAACGATATGCAACAAGGAGGAATGCTGTGAGTTGTAGTTCAGCAATACCCCGAAGACCACACCTTCCCCATTTTGGATGGGGAAGTGATCTGGCAGATCCAATCCAAACCCATCTAGACCAGAAGCTCCATGCTCCCTTCTTCTTTTTTTTTTTTTTTTGGAGTCTGTCCCTTCGTCACTCAAGGTGGACGTTCCCATTTTATTACCTTGACATCTTCGACGTTGGGATGCGGGGGCATTTTCATCTGGACAATCGTGTAAAGGATATCGTGGATGTGGTTGTTTAGGTAGAGGACGGGATTGGCAATCACCGTTTTTGTGGCAGCGATGCTGGCTGAGAGTAGCGGTAACGTTGTGGGTAGCGGAAGTGGCGACTGCAGCTGTTTGACGGTAGTTTCCTGATTAAAGGGGGGGGGGGGAAATGGCAGAACTGAGAATCAACCATTGTTCTCTTTTTTAAAAAAACACCCACACATTAAAAGCTTTGCAAAGGGTAGGAATAGGGGAGCGGTAAGGGAAGGAAGAAGGGGAAGTAGAGGAGGAAGGAAGGAAGTAGAGAAGGAAGGGAGGGAGAAAAGAAAAGAAAGAAGAAAATAAGGTGGTGTTACAGCAGGTGCTAGGGATGGTAAACAAAGCAATCCAAAGTATACCTTATAACCTTTTAAATGGAATAACAAAGGTATAAGAATGGCAAAGAAAAAGAATAACTATGTGAATGTATACCTATAATTGTATGTAAGAGAATAAACGACAGTAAAAATATAAAGCACAATATAGGTAAACAATATTTGGTTATAAATAGCTAAGTATAAATAAATATAGAATTGTATATAAAAATGGATAACGAATAAGGAGATTATGAATGCAAGATAGAAATGTATAGAAGGGAAAACACTGACTGCAAAGAAACCGATACGGAACTGCTGTGTGATATATGATGGAACTTCTTGTTCCTATGTTGTTTTAAGTTATGTGTGTTTCTGTTGATATGTTTATGTGTATAAAATTATAAAATTATAAAATTATAAAATTATAAAATTATAAAATTATAAAATTATAAAATTATAAAATTATAAAATTATAAAATTATAAAATTATAAAATTATAAAATTATAAAATTATAAAATTATAAAATTATAAAATTATAAAATTATAAAATTATAAAATTATAAAATTATAAAATTATAAAATTATAAAATTATAAAATTATAAAATTATAAAATTATAAAATTATAAAATTATAAAATTATAAAATTATAAAATTATAAAATTATAAAATTATAAAATTATAAAATTATAAAATTATAAAATTATAAAATTATAAAATTATAAAATTATAAAATTATAAAATTATAAAATTATAAAATTATAAAATTATAAAATTATAAAATTATAAAATTATAAAATTATAAAATTATATATACATATATACACACACACACACACACACACACACACACACACACACACACACACACACATATATATGTATTTAGTGTCACAACCCCTGGTATGCCCAAATATGGGAGGAAGCATACTGCTTCCTTTCTCTGTCTATCGGCTGGTCACAAGAGACCATCCAGACAGAAACCCAATATTTTTACTGTTGCCTTTGTTACATTTGTATTGTATTTGTGCTGATAAATAAATAAAGGGAGATTGTATTTGTGCTGATAAATAAATAAAGGGGTTGTGACACTAAATACATACCTATTTCCCTGGCTCAGCTGATAAAGGAGGAGAACCTTGTGGCCTTGTGGTTAACACATCTGCCTAATATGTAATACAGCCCAGGTTCGAATCCCAGTAAGGGTATGGCTAGCTAATGAGAGCTAAATAGCTTGAAATAGATCTATACTAGTCTCCCTTTATTTATTTATCAGCAACATGTATGTATGTATGTATGTATGTATGTATGTATATATAATGTGTTGTATTTGTGCTGATAAATAAATAAAGGGAGACTAGTATAGATCTATTTAAAGCTATTTAGCTCTCATCAGCTTTATATATAAAAAATCTTTGCAAAGGATGTAAAAACCAGCACGAACAAACAGTGAGCAAAAGCAGAAGAACCCCAAAGGGAGGAAAAAAGCAGAAAGAATAAAAAGAAATATAGAGAAGCTTCTTACTCTTCTGCTACAAAAAAACCCTTCACTTTTTTTTCCTATTATCCGTTTCTTTCTAATCTTCAAAACACAAATCATAAATCATTTTTTTTCCTGCTTTAGGCAAAGAGCTTCCAGAGACTTAAGACCATAACTGAGCCCCCAAAGTTTGCGTTGCTGATTGAGACAGTGGTTCAGTGAATTTTGCCTCATTTCTACAACGTTTCTTGCCACAGTTGTTAGATGAATCCCCGCCGTTCTTAAATGAGTAATGCAGTTGTTATATAAGTCACCCGGCTGTTAAAAGAGAATCTGGCTACCCTCAGGTGAACCTTCTTACCTGCTGAGATTCCTGTAACAAGAACTTCAGCTCCATTCTTACGGAAGCCAGGCCGCCGCCCTGCGCCCCGTGAAGGCTGCAATAGCTGAGGAAAACCCGGAGAAGCGCCTGGTTTTTCTGGAGCCACCATTTCCGCCGCTCCGCGTGCTCTCGCTTGGCTTGCAACCGCCTCCGCTCGATCTGATGCCACTCGTAGGAGCCCGGCGGCGTCTTCTCCCCCATCTCCTGGTGACCCAAGAGATCCCCGCTGACTTGGCTGTCGGCTTGGCCGTCCTCTTTGCCCTGGGTGGCCTCGTGGTTGCAGATTTCGTGCAAGGCGGCGATCTCTTTCTCCAGCCAGTTGTACAACTGGAAACGGAGCTTCCCGCCGTCGACTTCGTAGCCGGTGGCCAACGTCCTCAACTCCGTCATGAGGATTTTGAGGCAGGCCCGGAACTTGAGCTGTTCCGCAATCACGTCGACCTCCGTTTTGTCGACCTCACCTTCCTCGCCTTGACTGGGATCGGGACTTTTGACCTCTGGTTCTTTACTTTCCAGGTCGTTCATCATCAAACCTTTCTCCTCTTCGTCATCAAGTAAACTGCTTTGCTCATTCCCCCAGTCAAGCTTCAGAGGTTCGTCTTCAAAGCTTATCAATGGTTTGCCCCAGTCCACCAGGGAGGAAGCTTCCGTCGTGCCCACCGGCTGCGACCAGTTGGCCGCGCTGCCTTCGTCTAACCCGATTAGGTCTACCTTCAGGCCATTCTGCGTTACTGGTGTGTCTCCTCCTTTCTTGGGCAAAAGTACGGGTTTGCTTCTTATTTTGGGAAGCTTCGAAAGCACTTCCAGAGCCAGGACAGGGCAGCCGACTTTGAAATGGGCATTGGCTGTGGTGAAGAAGAGCTTCCGTTCGATGAGGTTAATCTTGTCCACAAAACTCTTGTCCGCCTGCAATCCCAACGTTGCTAATGTCCCATCGGGCGAGCAGAAGTTCCTACGGATGAGCAAAGGGTGGGTACGCAGGTAGTTGTAGAAACTGAACACCACGGGGTTGCAGGATTTGACAATCACTAGGGAGAATGGAAAGAAGGGTGTTGAGGCTTTCCCTGAACATCTGTCACCCCAAATTTAGCAGCCGAGGGGGCCCTTTGGGACCGAAGAATACTTGTGGGTCCCAATCAAGAAAGGCATGGTTCTCTGGCAGACCCAAAGGCATTTTTTCCCCCCAAAGACAGATGAATTGTCTTGTTTTTTTTCCTCCTTTGAAAAACGTTTCACTTCTCATCCAAGGAGCACCTTCAATTCTAACTGACTGGTGGGGAATGGAAGTCAGTTAGAATGAAGAAGCTTCTTGAATGAGAAGCAAAATGGTTTCAAAGGGAAGAAAACCCCCAAAAGAAAATCCAGTGGCCTTTTGGGACCACCATGACCTGGATGATTGAGAATCTCAATAGAATGGTATTTGGTGGCTTTGAAGCTGCTACAAGATCTCTACACGATCTATGGCAGATGGGTTGGTTAATTGTGCAATCTTGCAATTTCTGATCGATCTTGCAAGCCTGCTGTTAGTCTTCCACCCAACTGAACCTAGATGTCGATTAAGATACATTCTGAACCATTTATGAACTGTGGTGTCCTTGTTGCTCTCCATCTAAGCTTGGTCGCCCTGATGATGTTACTTAGTTGGACAAGAAAACAACCAAGCTCAGAGGCCACCAAAGATGCCGCAGAATCTATCTGTCTACCTTCCCCATTCAAGACCGAGCTTCTCCAAAATAATCTGACATTTCTTCACCTGGATTTTCATCCTCTTCTTTGGGGGTTTGTTCCAGTAAGGTATCAAGGGCTCTTGTGTACTCCTTCATAACCCAGTAGGCCAGACTTCTCAGGAAAGGATCTGGGTGCAAATTTGTGCAACAGAACCCGGTTCCATCTTTCTTACAGCCCAAAATCCTCTCGTAAAGGATGGCTGTGTAGGTGGAGGAGATTTCGAACTCAGATTCATACAAACGAGCAATGATTAAAGCCAGCTGGATGTCTTCCATCTTCTCAAGACATACCTGTGGGTGGGAAGGGAAGCCCAAAGAGGGTCTTGATTTGATTTGATTTGATTTAATGAATTTAAAGGCCGCCCAATCCCGAAGGACTCCGGGCGGCCTCTAAATACCATGTAATTTATTTATCCAAAAGCAAAATTACAACACAGAAGCCAATATTAAACTAAGGGCAGAGATAAACGAAAGAAACTTTCCATTTAATGGTCCACTAAGACACTCTCCAATTCTTCTATCAGTTCGTCCACACACCAACACACCTGTCCGTCCGTCCATCCATACAACCCACTCACCTGTCCATCCATCCATTAATACATCTACCTATCCATCAGTCCACTGACACAGCCATCTATGTCATTCTTTTACCCACATACCCACACATCTGTTTGTCTGTCCATCCATTCATCCACACACCTACACATCCGTTTGTCCAACAGACTCACCATTTGTTCACTCATCCAACCACCACCATCAGTCCATTGACAAAATAACCATTTGTCCATCAACACACCTATCCATGCATCTACACAATCACCCACCAGTTCATCTGTCCATCCGTGCACACATTTATCAGTCTGTCTGTCCATCCATTCAGCCAAGCACTATCTATCTGTCCATCCATCAACACACTTATCCATCCATCCATCCATCCATCCATCCATCCATCCATCCATCCATCCATCCATCCATCCATTCATTCGCCCATTGACAAAATCATCCATCTATCCATCGATGCACCTATTCATGGATCCGTCCATCTATTCATCCACACAATCACTCACCAATCCATCCATCTTTCCGTTGGTCCATCAACACAGCCACCTATCCATCCTTCCATCTACACAACCCTCCACGTATCCACCTGTTTGGCCACCCACCCATCCGTCCCGCCTTCCCTCCGAGCTCACACGGTGCTTTTTGAACCCATACCTCGATGGCATCCTTTAACGACCCCGCCAATAAGAAGAAAGCTGCTGATTGCTCAAACCGCTGTTTCCCCAGGAGGGCGAAGGCATTTTTCAGCGCAGCTTTGCGCCATTTGTCCTCACTGAAATTGTGGCTGAAGAACTGGGTCATCTTCTCATCGTGCTGGGAACTGCAGGGAAATATCACCAAGCTGCATTTTGAGCCACCACAGTAGGGTATATCTCTGACTGGGCAGGATTTACATCTAAGTAAATATACCCAGCAGAGGTGGGTTCCTACCAGTTCGCACCAGTTCGGTAGAACCGGTTCGTCAAATCTACCGAACCGGTTAGAAGAGGTTCCACCAGTGGTTAGGTTAGGTTAGGTTTATTGGTTTTGTATGCCGCCCACTCCCGAAGGACTCCGGGCGGCTCACAATAAACAGGGGAGGGAATAAATAAGACAATACACAAACAATTTTAAAATCCACAACAGTCACAATTAAGACGGGGCTGGGTGCTTTAACAGCCCCCAGCCTGCCGGAATAGCCAGGACTTAATGGACCCGGAAAGCAGGCCACACCTACAGGAGAGGTTCCAAAATTTTTTGAAACCCACCACTCACACACACACAAACACAGACTCACACAGAGAGAGAAAGAGAAAGAAAGGAAGAAATAAATAAAGAAAAATAGAAAAAGTGAGAGATGAAAGAAAAAAAGGAAAAAGGGACAGAGAGACAAAAGGAAGGAAAGAGAGAGAGAGAGAGAGAGAGAGAGAGAGAGAGAGAGAGAGAGAGAGAGAGAGAGAGAGAGAGAGAACACATGGCCGGCAAGCCACTCCCACCAGGTCACATGGCCGGCAAGCCACCCCCACAAAGGAGGCCACACCCACAGAGTAGGTTCAACATTTTTTTGAAACCCACCACTGATACCCAGGTTACACTGCGGTTAGCATCCAGAAGCCCACGTTCCTGTTGTTTTGCAGAAGCCTCCTGTAAACCATGCCTGACACCCTGGACCAATTTCCTCGCCTTACTTACTTACCGAAATAATCCCCAGACCACGGCCTTCTTCTTCATTGCAAGGTAAAAAAGAGCAGCGTCTAGTGCATCGTTGTTCCTCTGGAAGGCGGCTTTTGCAACCTGTGGCGCATTGAACAGAAGGGGGCAACGTGTCATTAAGGTGGCAGGCTGAACCAAAGTAGGCCTCAAGCCTGAACCAAAACTAGAGTTTCATGATATTAAGCTTTAACTGTTCATATAGAAATTGCAAGGTTTGCTTTTGGAACATAGTGCGGTTAGACACGGGTTAGAAGGAAGTCTGCACATGAAATATGCGGAAGCGAAGCATCTATTTTAGCCCATTTGCTGGCTTGGCTGTTAATCTGTTTGGTAGACACATATTGTTAGTTCCTCAAAATACGAGCTATGTATGTCCGTTGGCTGACCTATGTATTATGACATCCCGCAGACATAATATTGCTGTAACTCAAGGGCAAATCTTGAGGGGTGTTTCCAAAACTAACAGATGGCTTTAGCTGAAAGCGATAAACTATATAAGGAAGTTCCTGAATTTCACTCAGTGTTCAGGCCATTTATTCTTTGCTATGAACCTGCGCAAATAAACTATTCCTTCTCTGAAGAGCTTGCTTGTGTGTCCCTTCTTTTCTACAACATCATCGACACGCAGTGTCACTCAGGGTAGGAGACCCCTGTACAACATATGGATATTTGAAAAAATACTCTGATTCCCTCTCCTCCGGGAAAACCGTGCAACATACATACATACATACATACATACATACATACATACAGTTGATATTTCCAGCAAGGTTGTTATTGTAGGCACCCAGCTGGCTTTCATGCCCCTAAGGAGGACTAGAGTTCCCAGACTCCTGGTGATTGGCCCCAAGTCACTCAGTTGGCTTCCATGACTAAGGCAGGACTAGAAATCCCAGACTGCTGGTGATTGGCCTTAAATCATTCAGCTGTCTTTCATGCCTAAGGCAGGACTAGAACTCCCAGTCTCCTGGTCATTGGCCCAAAGTCACTCAGCTGTCTTTCATGGCCAAGGAGGGACTAGAAATCCCAGTCTCCTGGTGATTGGCCCAAAGTCACTCAGCTGTCTTTCATGGCTAAGGAAGAACTAGAACTCCCAGTCTCCTGGTCATTGGCCCAAAGTCACACAGCTGTCTTTCACGACCAAGAAGGGACTAGAAATCCCAGACTCCTGGTGATTGGCCCACTCAGCTGTCTTTCATGGCTAAGGAGGGACTAGAACTCCCAATCTCCTGGTGATTAGGCCAAAATCACCCAGCCAACTTTTATGCTTAAGGCAGGGCTAGAACTCTCAGTCTCCTGGTGATTATTCCAAAGTCACTCAGCTGTCTTTCATGGCTAAGGAGGGACTAGAACTCCCAATCTCCTGGTGATTAGGCCAAAATCACCCAGCCAACTTTTATGCTTAAGGCAGGGCTAGAACTCTCAGTCTCCTGGTGATTATTCCAAAGTCACTCAGCTGTCTTTCATGGCTAAGGAGGGACTAGACCTCTCAGTCTCTTAGTAATTGGCCCAAAGCCACCCAGCTGGCTTTCATGCCTAAAGCGGCACTGGAATTCCCAGTCTCCTGGTTTCTAGCCTGGTGCCTTAACCACTAGACCAAGTTGGCTCTATGTAGTACCTCTGCTTACCTTTTCCATGCACCGTCGAAGCGTGTTGATATTCCTGACCCACCAGCCTATCCCCATGACTCTCAGCTCAGACCACTGGGGGTCTCCCCTTTGAATGGCAGGAATCATATTGATCAGTTCCTCCTCTGCCTCCGAGTGAAACGCCCAAGCGAAGTGGCACGTCGAAACCCCTGCACAACGGCCCCAAAAAAAATATCGTTTTCCATTTTTTTAAAATACAATTTTCTTTTTTAAGCATACAGAAGTAACACAGTCATGTTTTTTTCTCACTGATTAGCTTTTATTACGTTCAAAAAAATATTACCTTGATGAAGTAACTGCATGCGATATAAAGGTGGAAGGGATGTTAGAAGACAGGTGTGTAAGCGCATGGCTAGCAAATACCGCAGACCACATTCATCTAAAGTATCTCTGCCTGGAAAAGCAAACCAAGCATTTTACTACAATGCAATCAGAATTCTGTACACTTTGTGAAAGGATCATCTAAAAGATTGGACCACTTATTTAACAGGCTCAAGGTTGACTCAGCCTTCCATCCTTCCCAGGTGGGTAAAATGAGGACCCAGATTGTTTGGGGGCAAGAGGCTGACTCTGTAAACCGCTTAGATAGGGCTGTAAATAACTGTGAAGCGGTATATAAGTCTAAGTGCTATTCCTTCCTTCCTTCCTTCCTTCCTTCCTTCCTTCCTTCCTTCCTTCCTTCCTTCCTTCCTTCCTTCCTTCCTTCCTTCCTTCCTTCCAGTTAGAATGCAGTATTGCAGGCACACTCTGCCTACTGCCATGAGCTTGATTCTCACTGGCTCAAGGTTGATTCAGCCTTCCATCCTTCCCAGGTGGGTAAAATGAGGACCCAGATTGTTTGGGGGCAAGAGGCTGACTCTGTAAACCGCTTAGAGAGGGCTGTAAAGCACTGTGAAGCGGTATATAAGTCTAAGTGCTATTCCTTCCTTCCTTCCTTCCTTCCTTCCTTCCTTCCTTCCTTCCTTCCTTCCTTCCTTCCAGTTAGAATGCAGTATTGCAGGCACACTCTGCCTACTGCCATGAGCTTGATTCTCACTGGCTCAAGGTTGATTCAGCCTTCCATCCTTCCGAGGTGGGTAAAACGAGGACCCAGATTGTTTGGGGACAAGAGGCTGACTCTGTAAACCACTTAGAGAGGGCTATACAGCATTAAAGGTAAAGGTTCCCGTATGTGCTACTCGTTTCCAGCTCTAGGGGGCGGTGCTCATCTCCATTTTAAAGCCGAAGCGCCTGTCCAAAGACGTCTCTGTGGTCATGTGGCCGGCATGAGAAAACGCCAAAGGCTGAAGTAACACCGAAGTAACACTGTTACTTCCCACCAAAGGTGGTTCCTATTTTTCTACTTGCATTTTTGCATGCTTTCGAACTGCTAGGTTGGCAGAGGCTGGGACAAGTAATGGGAGCTCACTCTGTTACGTGGCACTAGGGATTCGAACCGCCAAACTGCCGACTTTTCTGATTGACAAGCTTAGTGTCTTAGCTACTGAGCCACTTAGTGTCTTAGCCACTGAGCCACTGAGCCTTTACTTCATAAAGCATTATAAAGCGGTTTATAAGTCTAAGTGCTATTGCTAAGTGGGAAGGAAGGAAGGAAGGAAGGAAGGAAGGAAGGAAGGAAGGAAGGAAGGAAGGAAGGAAGGAAGGAAGGATCGTAATGGCACAGTGCTTAGAATGCAGTATTGCAGGTAAATTCTGCCCACAGCCTGGAATTCAATCCTGTCCAGCTCAAGGTTGATTCAGCCTTCCATCCTTCCGAGGTGAGTAAAATGAGGACCCAGATTGTTGGGGATAAGAGGCTGACTCTGTAAACCGCTTAGAGAGGGCTGTAAAGCATTGTGAAGTGGTATATAAGTCTAAGTGTTATTGCTAAGTGGGAAGGAAGGAAGGAAGAAAGAAAGGAAGGAAGGCTCTAAAGCATTGTGAAGTGGTATATAAGTCTAAGTGTTATTGCTAAGTGGGAAGGAAGGAAGGAGGGAGGGAAGGAAGGAAGGAAGGAAGGAAGGAAGGAAGGAAGGAAGGCTCTAAAGCATTGTGAAGTGGTATATGTCTAAGTGTTATTGCTAAGTGGGAAGGAAGGAAGGAAGAAAGAAAGGAAGGAAGGCTCTAAAGCATTGTGAAGTGGTATATAAGTCTAAGTGTTATTGCTAAGTGGGAAGGAAGGAAGGAGGGAGGGAAGGAAGGAAGGAAGGAAGGAAGGAAGGAAGGAAGGAAGGAAGGCTCTAAAGCATTGTGAAGTGGTATATGTCTAAGTGTTATTGCTAAGTGGGAAGGAAGGAAGGAAGGAAGGAAGGAAGGAAGGGGCATGGTGGAACAGGGATTAGAATACAGTATTGCAGGCTACCTCTGCTGACTGCCGAGAGTTTGGCAGTTCGATCCTGACCAGCTTAGGTTTGACTCAGCCTTCCATCCTTCCAAGGTCGGTAAAATGAGGACCAAGATTGTTGGGGGGCAATATGTTGTAAACCACTTAAAGAGAGCTGTGAAACTGTAACAAAGTCTAAGTGCTATTGCTATTACCTGAGTAGTGCTTGTCTCGGTTTTCATCCAGCTCAGTACTCGTGGTGGCCACAGTGTCCGCTAGGGCTACCAAGAACATTTGTTCCAGCCGAGTCAGTCCGGGCAAACTTGAGTGCATTAAGTGGCTTGACAGGACACTGGCGTGCTCTTGGCCAAAGTACGTTGGTCCGTACTGGGAGAGGTTAATCACTTTGGATTTATGTTCTCTTCTCTCTGGCTCGAAATCGATGAAGTCATCGGTGGTGACCTGCTGGACTTGGAAAAGATCGGAGTATTGATCCTCAGCCTTCCTCTTCCTACGATCTCTCAGGTCTTTGATTTGTTTAGGGGCTTCCTCCGTTTTGTAGGTGGAGTCTTGGTCGGCTGACAGCAAGGCATACAACGGTAGCGGCGGGATAGAATCAATCTCGGTGTAATCCCGCGTGCCTTCCTTCCCGGTGGTGACGGCATCCTTTGCCGTGCTGCCACTCACGCTGATCGTGCGGGAGAGATGGCGCTTGGAGCCCCCGTCGGCCGCTTCCAGGTCTTTCACGATAGCGACTTCGCCTGCGATGCATTTGACGAGGTGGGAGAGGATAGCTTTCGCTCTGCGGACTTTCCCCAAGTCCATCAGCTCCAGAAGCTGGGTGGGATGATACTGGGGCAGAGTTGGCGAAAGGACGAAAGCGGCTTCGAACAGCCCACCGTCTTGAATGACGGTGGGGGTACCGAAGACGTCATCCATCACGCCCGCTCCGTCAATGATGCTGGCTTTTTTGGCGAGCGAGCTAGCCTTCAACGGGTCTGTCACGGGGGAGTCATCAAGGGGGAAACCGTTGCTTTCTGCATTCCCAGATTTTAGGACATGCTTCCACTGGGCATAGACGTGCATTTCACAGTCCATTCCCACCACCAGGATACCATCTCGCACCCAAGAAAGGGAAACGGGAAGGGAAGGGGTGCCATCCACCGAAGACACCAAATCAATGGATCTCAGAAGTATCCATCTGGACTTGATGCCTTGCTTGATGCTCCCGCCGAGCGGTAAAGTAATGACCGCCACGCCATCTTTGCTGCTGGTTTGTTCCGTCACAACTCCCGAGATGCGTCCGTACATGAATATATTTGCGCCGACCCCGACCGTAAGGATATGGGAACCATCTTCCTTGGAAACCCAGTCTAAGTGGACCAGGTGCTTGATGTTCGGGATAAGGGATCGGTCCTTATTCAAAAAGATTTCGGATTTACTGTAGACAAACAAGTTGCTGTCTACGCTGACCCTGGGATCCAGGACACTCCCGACTTTAAGGAGGTCATCCAGATGGATGGTCTGTTCCACAACCCATTCCGATCCACCGGTAGACTCACACTCAAAGATACACACGTGCATAGAGAATTCTTTGGAAGCGACGCCGCTCGGCTGAATGGGTTGCTTATAGGCCACCGCCAAGCGGCCAGTGTAAGAGCAGCTAACGGCGACTGGTCTCCCCACGATGCAAACGGTGCTGGTGGCGTCTTCTTGCTCATCGTTCATCAAAGGCCATTTCTTCCAGGAATAGGTTTCTTTGGTTCCCCCTTGGCCGTTTTCTGTAGTTTCCAGGGAACATCTCCAGAATCGGACTTTATTGTCCGAACAGGACGTCACCAACAAATACGGGGCCAGACAGACAGGATAGATGGAGGAGGAACTCAGATGCCCTGAGTTTAAATCAGATAATTATTAGGATTGGAAATAACAGTTTCATGAACGTAAACTTCAAAGCAAATTGATTGTCAGGCGTGAACCGCCAGGCTGACCCATGTGGGTAGCATTTAAACTAGGTACCGTATTTTTCGGAGTATAAGACACACTTTTTTCCTTTGAAAAGAATGTGAAAATCTGGCTGCGTCTTATACACTGAGTACAGCATTTTTGCCTCCCCAAACCCCGCCCTCTTTGCAAAAATGGCTGTGTATAGCCTTCAAGAGGCTCCCAGAGTGTTCCTGGGGGCTGGAGAGGGCAAAAATGAAGGAAAAATGGGCATGTCCCAGCCCCCAGGAGCACTCTATAAGCCTCCTAAAGGCTATGCATGCCTTCTTTTTTGGGGGGGACAAAAATGGGTCCGTTTTAGCAAAAATTGGCCCATTTTTTGCTCATTTCTGCGGGCCCAAATGGTAACTTTGGTATAACTTTATATAGTTATTTTATATGTAAGTGGCTAAATATGTTTATTTAAAACATTTATATACCACCATCTCTCTCTCTCTCTCTCTCTCTCTCTCTCTCTCTCTCTCTCTCTCTCTATCTCTATCTATCTCTATCTCTCTATCTCCTATCTATCTATCTATCTATCTATCTATCTATCTATCTATCTATCTATCTATCTCTCTATATCTATATCTATATCTATCTATCTATCTATCTATCTATCTATCTATCTATCTATCTATCTATCTATCTATCTATCTATCTATATATAAATGGCTGTGTGTATCTGTGTGTGTATGTTCCATTATAACTCTGGAACGCCTCAAGCAATTTCAACTGGTACACAGATGACTTACTCTCTGGAAACAAATACTGTGGGGGTAAGACACCGTTAACACCCCTCAGGGTGTGTGTTCTGTTAAGATACAGCCTATTGTGCCTTAAAATGGCTTCTACCGTACTGCCTTAAAATGAATTCTACTGTACAGCGCTGTGGAGTTGCCATGGTAACGGCTTCACAGTACTCCACAAGGGGGCTCCCTCTGGTAGGGGAAAAAAAATCCAACATTAGAAATTGTGGCAATGTTCATGGAAGGTGGGTTGGATTAAATAAATACCCGGGCAGTTTATCAGCTAGTCTTACAATAAACTCTTTGCATAATCTCTTTGCATAATTTGCTGGTAATCTCAAGCGCCCATCCACCAAGGGTATCACTCACTAGTTTGTCCGTCCTCCTATTTTACCTGCAGAAGGCGTAGCTCGTACAACCTCCACCCCAGGTGGCAGATCCAAGGGGTAACTGTAAACTAGGCTGGAACTCAGTATAAGTTTGCTAGCCGTCTGAAGATTAGCCACCGACGAAGAACGCAGCATCGGCATTGTGCCAGCTGTGGTTTCCGGTGAAGAATCGGCCATCGGCTGCCCAGGAACAGTTAGCTGCTGCCCCAACGAATGAACCTCAGCAGATGATCCTTTCAAGAAGCATAATCGACAAGCCGCTTTAGTGGAACGAAGACAGATCGGGAAACAGTATAAAAGTGGTTAAACAAATGACGGCACCTACCGTTACAAAGACCACGAATTCAATTGTATTAATCCGCAACAGCTTCACTCACCTAAACATGCTTGGACAGACTTAAGGTGCAAGTGCCACATGTGAAGAATTGAGCAGCCATTGGTGTTCTTCTCAATTACAATTAGATAGAACTTTTCGGAGAAGGGTGGGGGCCGGTAGCCTGTTGAGAAATTAAATGTATTGCGTACTTGATATTGCAATAAAAAACAAATGTTGTGCCATTTTAGAAGAATAGATAACATCCATCCCAAATCCATCCATCTCTCTCTCTCTTATCTACCTACCTACCTACCTACCTACCTACCTACCTATCAATCATCCATCTGTCCATCTCTCTATCTCACAAGAGGATCATAGTAGTGAATAGATAACATCCATCCAAAATCCATCTCTTTCTTTCTTTCTTTCTTTCTTTCTTTCTTTCTTTCTTTCTTTCTTTCTTTCTTTCTTTCTTGTCTTTCTTTCTCTCTCTCTCTCATATATCCATCCATCCGTCCCTCTATCTCACAAGAGCATCATTGTAGTGAATAGATAACATCCATCCAAAATCCATCCATCTCTCTCTTTCTCCTATCTATCTATCTATCTATCTATCTATCTATCTATCTATCTATCTATCTATCTATCTATCATCCATCTCTCTCTCACAAGAGCTTCATAGTAGTGAATAGATAACATCCATCCAAAATTCATCCATCTCTCTCTTTCTCCTATCTATCTATCTATCTATCTATCTATCTATCTATCTATCTATCTATCTATCTATCTATCATCCATCCATCCATTCATCTCTCTATCTCACAAGAGCATCATAGTAGTGAATAGATAACATCCATCCAAAATTCATCCATCTCTCTCTTTCTCCTATCTATCTATCTATCTATCTATCTATCTATCTATCTATCTATCTATCTATCTATCTATCTATCTATCTATCATCCATCCATTCATCTCTCTATCTCACAAGAGCATCATAGTAGTGAATAGATAACATCCATCCAAAATCCATCCATCTCTTTCTTTCTCTCTCTCTCTCATATCCATCCATCCATCCATCCATCCATCCATCCATCCATCCATCCATCCCTCTATCTCACAAGAGCATCATAGTAGTGAATAGATAACATCCATCCAAAATCCATCTCTTTCTCTCTCGCTCTCTCTCTCTCTCATCCATCCATCCATTCATCCATCCATCTCTCTATCTCACAAGAGCATCATAGTAGTGACATTCTCTGGTTGAGCCTGCAGTGGTGATAAAGAAGACAGGGACTTGGCTGATTATTCTGCTAGACTTGTCTGAAATTGGCTTGGTTGAAACTGGAATAACTAGGATTTTCTGGATTATGCCTTGGCCAGATGGTAATTCTCCCCCTAAAAGTAGCCTAGCCAAATCCTGCTTGCACTGCATTTGTTATGTATATGAAAGAGAACATTTCCCATTCTGCACGTACCTCTACTCTCTAGAGTAGACATTAAGATGAGATTACAGCCCTACCCAACCAACCATGTCATGTATTTTATGACTGAGTGACTTTGATCCATAACCAAATCCTAAATTCTCATTCTTCTTTCCTCCATCACAAAGGTTCAGGGGTTGGTAATTTTTAATCACCGTTGTTTTAATCCGCCATCCTTAAATCTCACATAATGCTTCCATCAGAATGGCAGTCTTCACACCTCATATCAAGCCACAGATTATAGTTTACCATGATGTATTTTTTGCCTTTTAACGACCCTGTGATCCCTTGCATCGGGGTGGAATTTGTGACTGAATGGAACCGAGCATTTACTGGTTGGATGCCCTTCCTGATGCCTACATGGAGCTCACAGCAGATTTTTTTCTCTTTGTGTATTTTCTCAGAGAGAGAACTATCTGCCGCTACCTAGGATTGAACACACAGCCTCCTGACTGTGAGGAGAGAGTGCCACCTCTAGGTCACCACTCTGCTCAGTTTAGCATTACGTATAAACCCCATCGTTCCGGAAAGCCAGGTTTACAGATACAATTAGCTTACAAAAAGCATCACAAGACCTTTAGAAGGTTGGAAAAATATCTCCGTTTCCTTCCGCTCCACCTCTTCCTTCTGCGGCTTGTAGCCCAAAATGAAGTCCTCTTGAAAGACATGAAGTAATTGTGTGTTGGACCCACACTAGGAGAAGAGTCAAGAAAAATCACAAGCAAATCACAACTTTCCAAGTACTTGTTTACAGTGTTATTCAAAGCGTTAGGCATTTTATCATGCAAGCTTTACACAAATAAGTCTATCATTGAACAGGTTTATGGAGATTCTTGTCCCAAAAGTGTTTTTTTTTTCAAAAGGCAACTGGACTTTGTTTTTCCTTGAAAACGTTTCGCTTCCCATCCAAGAAGCTTCTTTATTTCTGATCCAAGAAGCTTCTTCGGTCAAAACTGAAGAAGCTTCTTAGATGAGGAGAGCAACATCTTCAAGGAAAAACCAAGTTCAGTTGCCTTTTGAAAAAGCACCTTTGGGTCTATCATTGAACACTTTCATGCTCAGAAAATTTAGTTCCCCAAGGAAGAAAGAAGAAACAAATGATAGAATATCTTTATAGAGAAGATATTCCACTATTTTGAATATTTCAGCTTCAACCACAATAATACACAAGCAAACGATAGATACAAACTCAAGGGAAACTGCTCCAAACTCGCTTGCAGAAAATATGACTTCAGCAATAGAGTGGTCCACGCCTGGAATGCTCTACCTGACTCCATTGTTACATCCCCAAACCCCCATAATTTCAATCTAAGACTGTCTACTGTTGACCTCACCCCATTCCTAAGAGGTCCATAAGGGGGTGTGCATAAGTGCACCAGCATGCCTACCATCCCTGTCCTACTGTCCCCATTTATTCGTACCCATTTATTGTGTCCATGCTTACGTTTATAGTTATACCTGTCATCTTTTACATGTTTGACAAGCTAACTAACTAAATGAAATAAATAAATTTGTTTCTTCCTGAAGCACCCCTTGCGACTAATATGCGACAATTCGGGGAGAACAAAAAAGGAGACATTTCTTTACCCTTTGAGTAGTTGAACCATCCAAGTTGCTCCCCTTGGATTTAAGGATGGGGACCAATTTAGATGGCTTTAAAAGGGGTGGCAGGTGAACAGATTCGTGGGGGATGTGGTGGCGCAGTGGTTTAGAATGCAGTATTGCAGGCTAAACTCTACCCACTGCCAGCAGTTCGATCCTGACCGGCTGAAAGTTGATTCGGCCTTTCATCTTTCCAAGGTCAGTAAAATGAGGAGCCAGATTGCTGGGGTTCATAGGCTGACATTGTAAACCGCTCCGAAAGTACAAGAGCCAAGGTGGCGCAGTGGTTAAATGCAGCACTGCAGGCTACTTCAGCTGACTGCAGTTCTGCAGTTCGGCTGTTCAAATCTCACCGGCTCAGGGTTGACTCAGCCTTCCATCCTTCCGAGGTGGGTAAAATGAGGACCCAGATTGTTGTTGGGGGCGATATGCTGACTCTGTAAACCGCTTAGAGAGGGCTGAAAGCCCTATGAAGCGGTATATAAGTCTAACTGCTATTGCTATTGCTACTGTAAAAACACTATGGAGCGGTACATGAGCTATTGCAATTTAACTACTTCTAATACTGGTTGTCAGGCACCTTTGGAATCTTAAGAAGTAAAACTTAAACGCCAGTATAATAGGTAAGTGATTTACCTGGTCGGTTATGACATCCAGCTCAATAATGCATCCAGGCCGAGCTGTTGACTGCTGGCTTACAATGTTAAACACTTCTCCAATCAGTTTCTAAAGGAGGAGAGATGAGAAAAATCCAGCACCGTCAAATACTTTCAAATAATATTGGTAAAGAAACAGCTTCAAGTCTTAATCTACATTTGGAGTAAAATAAAACAGAGCAGAGGAGAATACAGATACTCCTCGACTTAAAACCATCCATTGAACTGTTCTGACCCAGGCTTCCCCAAAAAGCACGAGGCAGAGTCCTGGTCCCGACAAAACCTCCTTTTATTAAACAAATGTGAATTCCTCTCATTCACATTCAGCAAAGGCCTGGCAAACCGTCTTTCAAAGGAATATTTAGGACTACAGACCTTATCTATTTTGGAAAGCTGCCATGTTAACATTTTCCAAATGAGGTGCTGGGCAAGGAAAGGCTGGGCACAGAGTCTCTGAGATTCACGGACAGATCTTCACACTCCTGAAACCAATCTAATTACCTAATGGTTTCCTGCAAAAGCCCACTCCCCTTTCGCTCTCTTATTTCCTCTGGGAGGGACCATTCATCGTCCACCTCTGGCCAATTTAGATGGCTTTAAAAGGGGTGGCAGGTGAACAGATTCACCTGGCCTTACTCCCAAGTCAACCCCTGTTCTTTAGCTGTTCCCTTCATCTGGCACCTCTGTGCATGAGCACACGGGGAACAGGCTCCAGTTGTTCATCTGCCTCACTGATGTCTGACTCCGAAGGCAGCTGATGACTGGCATACGGCTCTGGCCCTCTCTCTGCCTCCGACACAGAACCCTCCTCAGAGCCTTCCCCAGAATCCAGGACTGGCCCAGGTTCCTCCCCAACCTCCTCACTGTCCGACTCTGCTGCCAGCTCCGCTGGCTGGCCACAACATGAACGACCATTTGAAGTTACAACATTGAGAAAGGTGACTTAAAACCCATCCTCACATTTACGATGTTGCAGCAGCCTCATAGCCATGCGATCCAAATTAGGTGCTTGGCAACCAGCATTTATTGATGAGGGTTGCAGGATGCTGGGACCACATGCCTTCCCCCCCCCCCCCCATTTGTGACCTTCTCCGCTGGCTTCCGGCAAGCGGTCAGTGGGAGAAAGCAGGATTTGCCAAATGATCATGACCTGACTTCACAACTGTGGTGATTCACTTAACACTCGTGGCTAAAAAATGTTTGTAAAAAATTGGGCCCGACTCACTTCCGTACCCAAACCGCGACATGTGTGCATTCCACCAAGTGCTCAAACTGGATCGTGCGCACATGTGTACGGAGTGCTGGAAACCCGAAGACCAGTTGGCCAGCATGCGCCAGAAGAACAGCTGGTGACAGCACACATGCCCACAGAGAGGGCTCTGTGTGCCACCCTGTGGTAGACGTGCCATAGGTTCGCCATCCCAGGACTAGAGGGTCAACGTCAAGTCATCCCCAATCAACTCATCCCGTGAAACTTACGGAAGCTCCGGGGTCGCTGAGTTCATCGAGAAGCTTCCGAGCATCGACCACAGCTTGATACAGCCTCAAGCTCTTCCCGTCGGATGCCACGAAGCAGGCGCTGGCTGAATTGCAGTACGTCCCTAATTTGAGAACAAGTCAGCGTGGAGTAAGGGCCACACAGTTCAATGATTATTGCTAGACAAGCCATTTGTTATTTTGCTATACAATCAAGATCACGTGAGGCACTAATACCCCTCTGTAAAGCCCTAGTAAGGCCACACCTAGAGTACTGCATCCAGTTTTGGTCACCACACTATAAAAAAGATGTTGAGATTCTAGAAAAAGGGCAGAGAAGAGCAACCAGGATGATTAGGGGACTAGAGGCTAAAATATATGAAGAACTGTTGCAGGAACTGGGTATGTCTAGTTTAATGAAACGAAGGAGTAGGGGGGACATGATAGCAGTCTTCCAATATCTCAGGGGCTGCCCGAAAGAAGAGGGAGTCAAGCTATTCTCCAACGCACCTGAGGGTAGAGTGCAGAGCAACCAGAATGATGATGGGACTGGAGGCTAAAACATACGATGAATGGTTGCGGGAACTGGGCATGGCTAGTCTAGTGAAGAGAAGGACCAGGGGAGACAGGATAGCAGTCTTCCAATATTTGAGGGGCTGCCACAGAGAGGAAGGGGTCAAACAATTTTCCATAGCACTTGAAGGCAAAAACAAAGTATAATGGATGGAAACTGACCAAGGAGAGATTCAACCTGGAAATATAGGAGAAATTTTCTGACAGTGAGAACAATTAACCAATGGAAGAGAATTTGCCTTCAGAAGTTTTAGGAGCTTCATCCCTGGAAGCTTTCAAGAAGAGACTGGGCTGCCACCTGTCAGAAATGGTGTAGGGTCTCCTGCTTGGGAAGAGGGGGTGGACTAGATGACTTACAAGGTCCCTTTCAATTCTGTTAACCTGTATCTAATACACTTTTAGAGCTTTCAACTCAACTCCGGGTTCTTGGTTACTTGCACATGACAAAGGGAGAATGAACATTCTGGCTTCCTATGCTGGGAGAGAG
Source organism: Thamnophis sirtalis (assembly GCF_051295495.1). NCBI lineage: Eukaryota > Metazoa > Chordata > Lepidosauria > Squamata > Natricidae > Thamnophis > Thamnophis sirtalis. Next base: position 7,611,064 of record NW_028261382.1, read on the forward strand.
GAGATAATCGTACTGACCCAGACAGTAGCTAGGGATGAGAGTTGGCAGCCAGGCCACGTTCGAGAAAGCAGAAGTATGGAGAGAATTAATGCGCGCCAGTTCTGATACTCCTCCTGTGTAGGACAGAGGCCCAATGGGATCCACTCGCCAAAGGATCAGCTCACTGTAGATCGCATCCGGGTTGTAGAACGTACGGGTGGCTGCATTTTGCAGGTGCTGCTTGGCTGGGGTCCTCAAAGTGGGGCCCAAGGAATCCGCCGATTTATTTACTCCTTCCAAATCCCAGGGGGCATCAACCTCGGGAGTCAGAAGTGCATTGTGGTGGGACGAGGTCAGCAGCAGCGGTAGCACCGAGTGGCAAGCCAGATCATTGAGGTGGAACCGATGGCCACAGTACCGAAACTTGTGAGTTACGGTGTGGACCGTGGTAAAGGCGGATTTATCCGCGAAAGAAACGGCCCACTGGTTTAAAGAGCCGTCGATGTGCTTGGAGATCATCATGACGGTGGGAGTGGACAAGTTTCCGCTCGACTGATCCTGGAACCTGCTGGGTCTGCATCCAGACAGGCTGCCTGAAATGCTAGTTCTTTTCCATGCTGGGACACTGCTGCTTTCATTTAAGAAGGTTGGGCAGGCGTACATCATGATGTGTTTACTGAGGGAGCTGGCGTCGCCCGATGGGAAGGCCACGGGAATCTGAGAAGAAAAGGAAACCTAGAAAAAAAAGGAAGGACATTTATCTGTTTCATTTATCGTATGGCGCATTCACATCACATTTCGATTAAAAACGCAGAGATATAAAAAAAATACAATGTCAGGTTTCCGAAAGATGCCCTCATTGATTCATGAGTCTCGAGCCAAGTTTCAAAAGAAAACCAGTCATTTATTAGGAGCACCATTTTGGCAAGAACTTATTGCAGTCAGATCTGAGCCTCATTTGAATTATAGCTGAACTTTACCCTTGTTCCTTCCCTTCCCCCTCAGTCTGTGTCATAAATCACATTCTCCAACGAGGTGCACCCCTCCCAAGCCTGCTGTAGTAACCTGAGATTCGACTCTAGCTGAAAGTATGCGTGGAATGCGTTCCACCCCCTTTCCTCACCATGGCAACTTTATGAGTTGACATACAAACTGTAAAATCTAAAATATTATAAACGTATGCCTAGATTACATATATAATTTCTGCTTCAGAGATTTCAGCCAGGAAATCTCTATGATAGGCCCTGTTTTGGCTCTCTGCCTCTACATTGTCAGAGTTTACACAGCGTCATTACTACTCTGACTTATATGTTGGATAGTTTGTTTTTTCAGCCCCAAGTCGCAATTTGGTGATGGTATTTTCTCTCACTTATAGAGGGTGCCTGCATATCTACCATAGCCAGTGAAAATTTGGTTCACTCTTATCCATATTGCATGGGGCTGGTCAAATCCAGCTGTTTCCCCCCCTCAACATTAACATTGGCAAACTTTGACAATTTTCTATCCAACGTTTGCTTCCACACATTATCAGAACAAGATAGAATAGAAATAGGAATAGGGAGGGGACAGGAGAGGAGAGAAACATAGAGGAGAGGAGAAGAAAGGAGAGGAGGACAGAAGATAAGAGAAAAGAAGAGGAGAGATGAGAGGAGAGGAGGACAGAAGATAAGAGAAAAGAAGAGGAGAGAGGAGAGGAGAGGAGGACAGAAGATAAGAGAAAAGAAGAGGAGAGATGAGAGGAGAACAGAAGATAAGAGAAAAGAAGAGGAGGGAGGAGAGGAGAGGAGGACAGAAGATAAGAGAAAAGAAGAGGAGAGGAGAGAAAGAAGAGAAAACTAGATGTGGCATTAAATGCATCATTGCATTTAACCTGCACTTAGAAAAATCAGCAAATAGCATCTGCGGGCAAGAGGACATCAAAAGGAGACCGTGGGTTTTAATACTTCCTTCCTCTTCTCTGAATACAGGAGTGAAGTCTTGGAAGATGCATCTACCTGAACTTGTCGAAAGATGCCTGGATTGTACTCATCGAGATGTTTCACGTGCCACACCAGAAAGGTCCCATCGACGGGATGAATGGTGAAGAGCATGTCTGGGTTTTGGTTCCATTCTTTAAGCAGAAGTTCAATCTTCTTGTCAAGCAAGATAGTAGGAAGTGGAACCGGGGAAGCAGCTGGAGAAAGAATTTTGGGGCTTCCCTCCTTTTCTCCATCGTCGTGATCTGAGGAGCCGGTGCCCGTTTCAGATTCTCTGTCGAGGGACAGCTCTAAAAGAAAAGATCAGAAGACCAGGAGACGTTGGGTTGATGAAGTTGGGTTGAGGACAACGGAAAAAGAAAGAACAGGAGGCACAAAATTCCAGACTACCCTCATTCAGCATTTCCTATTCTGAGCACTGAGCACTTAATGACTACTGAAAAGGTTTCATCTAAGCTTCTCATGGGGAATATACAGAAACCAGGACAATTTCCCCTTACTATTTCCTTGAACTTGCTAGAACATGAGTTGGCTGATCACCAAGGTGAGGAAATCGGGATCCTTCAAAGTATTATCGAACATTTCTCACTCTGTGTAGTCTTCAACTTACGACAACCGAGCCCAACATTTCGGTTGCTAAGTGAGTTTTGTCCAGGGGTGGGCTTCAAAAATTTCAGCCACAGGTTCTCTGCTCAGTTGCTGGGTGGGCATGGCCATGGTGGGGGTGGCCTGGTCAGCCTCCTGCACCATGGCGGCAGAGGGGGGAAGGGGCATTTCCGGCCTTCCGGGAACTTCCAGGAGGCGCGTTTTTCCCCCTCCCCACACCTATGCACGGGCCCTACACTTACCAAGCATCCAAAATGGGCTGCGTGGAGACTCCTGGGAGGGGTGGTGTGGGAAGGGCTGGGCGTGGCCAGCCAGGGGTTGGATTTGGAGGTTCTCCGAACCGGCTTTAATGTTAGCTATGGATTCTCTTAAACCTGGGAGAACTCCTAGCAGCCCACCCCTGGTTCTGCCCCCTTTTATGACCGTTCTTGCCACGATTGTTAAGTGAATCGCCTCGGTTATTAAGTCAGTGACACGTTGTTAAGTGATTGTGGCATCCCCATTGACTTTGCTTGTCAGAAGGTTACAAAAGCTGATTGCATGGTCCCTGCCCCCCCCCGCCCCGGGACACTGCAACCGTCATAATTATGAGTCCGTTGAGGAGAGGAGAAGTATCGGCAACTAACCATGATCAAGTTTCATGCGCAAGCCTCTCTCTTTCTCTACGGCTTCTCTTTGAAACGCATCTTCCTCCGCCTCTCTCATCTCCTGATCTGCCAGTTCTCGTAAGTGCTGCATGAATATTTCCGTGGACGACGTAAAGTGGAACTCCTTATTGTTTAGCCAATGAACCACAAAGCCTTCGCTGCCTTCGTCGAAATTAAAAGCGGTTTTCACCAAAGCAGCCGGAATATCTGAAGAAGGGACAGTTTGGAGAAAAGAAAAGAAAAACAAAACAAAACCACAGCTCGATTTAGACATTCAAAAAGTTATCCAATGTTTTCAGGGGCTTGGGAAATCGGTTTGCTTAAAAACGGGGTTACAACATCTTGAACAGTGATCAACCATTTCCCCAGTGACAAACCTACTTTTCAAGAGGAAATTAACACAAGTTACCAAATTCAACGTCTTCCACTATTGTCCTCAGCCACTAAATAGCCTGACCGTTTCTTTTTATTGAAACCGCGTGTAAAAATTATGTAAGAGGAAGTCTACCTAGACATTTGTTTGCAAAATAAACACGACAAAGGGAGGGGGGAAATAAAATGACAGAAGAATGAGCTGAGGTGGCACAGTGGTTAGGGTGCAGTACTGCAGGCCACTTTAGCTGACTGTTATCTGCAGTTCAGCGGTTCTAATCTCACCGGCTCAAGGTTGACTCAGCCTTCCATCCTTCCGAGGTGGGTGAAATGAGGACCCAGACTGTGGGGGCGATATGCTGACTCTGTAAACCGCTTAGAGAGGGCTGAAAGCCCTATGAAGCGGTATATAAGTCTAACTGCTATTGCTATTCTCCACTGTCCTTACCACTCTTTGTATGGACTTTCTCTCTGGGGCACTGCTACCAACAAACCAAACAGTGGTGCATTTTGTTAAAGTCTAACTGCTATTGCTGCTATAAGAAGCAAAAAGGCAAAGGGCATGAGTTTTAATAATATTCTCTGTCTCACTCCCTCTTCCTCTCGTTCTTTTTTCTTCTGCTGTTTCCCTTTTTTCTTCTTCTGCAATTTTATTTTATAAAGTCATCCTGCTATAGTTTGCTCTACATTCCAAAATGAATGTAGAGCCAAAAAAAAAAAAAAAGGAAAAGCTACTGCTAAACCAACTAAAGTCTTGTCGGTTGAGACCCTGTGGAACTTATATGAGACAGGAGAAATAATTTATATTATTATAAACTATACAATGTTATCTTTTAATATTGTAAAGCTGCACAGGGTGTGGCAAAATGAGCGGGTAATAAATAAATGTTACAAGTAAAACAAACAAACAAACGAACAAATAAATTTGATGAAATTAAGAGCCGTGGTGGCGCAATGGCTAGGGTGCAGTATTGCAGGCAAACTCTGCCCACTGCCAGCAGTTTCATCCTGACCGACTCAAGGTTGACTCAGCCTTCCATCCTTCTGACGTCGGTAAAATGAGGATGCAGGTTTTTTTTTTGGGGGGGGGGGGATACGTGGATTCTGTAAACTGCTTAAGAGTGGACTGTAAAGCACTATGAAGTGTCTAAGTGTGTGTGTGTATGTGTGTGTGTGTATATATATATACATATATATATATACATATATATATACATATATATATATACATACATATATATATATGTACATACATATACATACACATACATATACGTGTGTGTGTGTGTGTGTGTGTGTGTGTGTGTGTGTTGTATTTGTGCTGATAAATAAATAAAGGGAGACTAGTATAGATCTATTTCAAGCTATTTAGCTCTCATCAGCTAGCCATACCCTTACTGGGATTAGAACCTGTGCTATATTACATTTTAGGCAGTTGTATTATCCTCTAAGCCACAAGGTCTCCTCCCTTATCACCTGAGCCAAGGAAATAATTAAGTGTTATGTCAAAGTGTTATACTTTGACATAACACTTTACACAAACACACACACACACAAACACACACACACACACTTATATAAATCTTACATGGGAAAAGACCCGAATACAACAAGACCAGCATACCTACACCCGTGAAAATCTACGAAAAATATATATATGTGTGTGTGTATGTATATGTGTTTTTGTGTGTGTGTGTGTGCGTGTATGTATGTATGTATGTATGTATGTATGTATGTATGTGTATGTATGTATAGAGCCGAGGTGGCGCAGTGGTTAGGGTGCAGTACTGCAGGCCACTTCAGCTGACTGTTATCTGCAGTTCAGCGGTTCCAATCTCACCGGCTCAAGGTTGACTCAGCCTTCCATCCTTCCGAGGTGGGTGAAATGAGGACCCAGACTGTGGGGGCGATATGCTGACTCTGTAAACCGCTTAGAGAGGGCTGAAAGCCCTATGAAGCGGTATATAAGTCTAACTGCTATTGCTACTGCTATTGCTATGTATGTATATGTATATGTACTGTATATGTATATATGTATAGACTTATAACTATAAGTCTAAGTGCTATTCATCATCCTCTTTTAATGACTCCATAACCCCTTGCAGAGTGGAGTCTGGACAACTGAATGGAGCTGAGTGTTTACTGGCCGGATGCCCTTATTGTTTTCTTCAGCAGATCTATTCTCATTGTGCCCAGAGAGAAAATATCTGCCTCTACCTAGGATCAAACTCACAGCCTCTGGATTGTGAGGTGAGAGCTCTACCTCTAGGCCACCGCACGACTCTATACAAGTCAAAGAGCTTTTGCTAGTGCTAATTTTAAAAGCCCATTACAAAGTAGGAAGCACCACCGAAGCTGATCTTATGCCATAGAGAAAGCTAAGTTCTTCTGCTTAGTGTATCTACAGCGTAGAGGAAGACTGACAAACTGCTACTGTATAAGGTAGGCAAGAAATGCAAATACAGGATTCACCAGTGTTGGGGTTAATGCTCGCAGCTATGTGGAAATGGCAGAGTGCGTTAGCATGGTGAGAGATGTGTCGTTGCACTTCATGGACTCCCAGCTGGTTGGGTAGGTCTTCCGCGTGAGTGATAAGCACCGAAGATCTTCGCTGGCCCTTCCTCAGGTTTTTCAGATGATGGATTGTCTGAAGCAGAGGAAAAGAAGGAAGATCAGGAGGGAAGGCCCAAAAAATAAAGTATTTTTTTTTTAAAACTCAGAACAAAATCCCACCAGGAACGTCATTTTAATCCAGGGTGAATATGCACCTCTGAAATATAAGCCAGTTTTCTTGCTAAAATTGGGCCAAACTAGCAGCAGATAGAGAAGATGTCACTAATGGCTAGGGTCCAACAGCTACTTGGCCTGGTGTCTTATCTTGTCCACTTTTAATCGTATACTGGGGAAGGAAGTTACAGCAGAAGAAAGAAAAGAAGGTTAGAGAGGAAGGAAGGAAGGAAGTTACAGAGGAAGGAAGGAAGTTACAGCAGAAGAAAGAAAGGAAGAAGGTTAGAGAGGAAGGAAGGAAGGAAGAAAGGAAGGTTAGAGAGGAAGGAAGGAAATTACCAAAGAAAGAAGGAAGGAACAGCAGAAGAAAGGAAGGAAGGAAGAAAGAAAGAGCAGAAGGAAGAAAGAAAGAAAGAAAGAAACGAAAGAAAGAAAGAAAGAAAGAAAGAAAGAAAAGAGGTTACAGATGAAGGAAGGAAGATACAGCAGAAGGAGGAAAGGAAGGAGTGGAAGGAGGGAAATTACAGAGGAAAGGAAGGAACAGTGGAAGGAAGGAAGGAAGGAAAGAAGGAAGGAAGGTTAGAGAGGAAGGAAGGAAATTACCGAAGAAAGAAGGAAGGAACAGCAGAAGAAAGGAAGGAAGGAAGGAAGGAAGAGCAGAAGGAAGAAAGAAAGGAAAGAAAGAAAGAAAGAAAAGAGGTTACAGATGATGGAAGGAAATTACAGCAGAAGGAGGAAAGGAAGGTTACAGGAGAAGGAAAGAAGGAAGGAGGTTACAGCAGAAGGAAGAAAGAAAGGTTAGAGGAAGGAAGGAGGTTACAGCAGAAGGAAGAAAGGAATGTTACAGACGAAGGAAGAAAGTTACAGCAGAAGAAAGAAAGGAAGAAGGTTAGAGAGGAAGGAAGAAAGAAAGGAAGGTTACAGAGGAAGGAAGGAAGACTGAGGAAAGAAGGAAGGAACAGCAGAAGAAAGAAAGGAATGTTACAGACGAAGGAAGGAAGAAAGTTACAGCAGAAGAAAGAAAGGAAGAAGGTTAGAGAGGAAGGAAGAAAGAAAGGAAGGTTACAGAGGAAGGAAGGAAGACTGAGGAAAGAAGGAAGGAACAGCAGAAGAAAGGAAGGACGGAAGAAAGAGTAGAAGGAAGAAAGAAAGAAAGGAAAGAGGTTACAGATGAAGGAAGGAAGTTACAGCAGAAGGAGGAAAGGAAGGTTACAGAAGAAGGAAAGAAGGAAGGAAGGAGGTTACAGCAGAAGGAAGAAAGGAAGGTTACAGAGGAAGGAAGGAAATTACAGAGGAAAGGAAGGAACAGCAGAAGGAAGGAAGGAAGGAAGGAAGGAAGGAAGGAAGGAAGGAAGGAAGGAAGGAAAAAGGTTACAGAGGAAGGAAGGAGGTTACAGCAGAAAGCAGGAAGGGAGGAAGGAAGGAAGGAAGACAGACACACTTTCATAGATTCTGACATTGCTGATTTTGAATCTCTGCTACTAAGAGACGACATTAATTCCAGACAAATCAAAGGGAGCATCCGACACCCAATCCTTTCACTCGTCGTACTTCCAAAGCCTGCTGAATGTTGTCTTTGTGCCTTCCTGAGCGCGAGAAACTGGTGCTGGAACTGATGCTCGATGTGCTGGTTTCGCAGATCTGCTCCCCCAAAAGTGTATCTTCGGGCAGCAACGTCTCCACCCACAGCCGGCAAATGCCATCCTGACATGAAGTCAGGAGCACATTGCAAATAGACCCCCTGAGGAGGAGGAGAAGAAGCACAAAGAAAGACCACGTTGGATCACAATCCATGGAGGACCACAAGCCAACGGTCAGAACTTTGAATCTTGGTCGTTAAGTCCCCCCTTTTTGGAGGTCAACTGCATGTTTGAATAGTCACTAAATGATGAATAAGTCAACAGCTACCTGTAGAAGTCTTTGGCTACTGATAACAATGCACACATGGAAACTATAGCAATAGCAGTTAGACTTATATACCGCTTCATAGGGCTTACAGCCCTCTCTAAGCGGTTTACAGAGTCAGCATATCGCCCCCACAGTCTGGGTCCTCATTTCACCCACCTCGGAAGGATGGAAGGCTGAGTCAACCTTGAGCCGGTGAGATTAGAACCGCTGAACTGCAGATCACAGTCAGCTGAAGTGGCCTGCAGTACTGCACCCTAACCACTGCGCCACCTTGGCTATAACTATGCTAACTTTGGGGGGTCTCTGGTGCTCTCTGAGCTTGGTTGTGTTCTAGCAGACATTTCATTGCCCAACTAGGTAACACCATCAGTGCTAGAAGGGAGTGGGATTTGTGGAGTGGAGGAGGATTGTGGAGTCCTTGGTGCTCTCTGAGCTTGGTTGTTTTCTTGCAGACACTGATTACAATACACACATGGAAACTATGCTAACTTTGGGGTCTCTGGTGCTCTCTGAGCTTGGTTGTGTTCTAGCAGACATTTCATTGCCCAACTAGGTAACATCATCAGTGCTAAAAGTGAGTGGATTTGCTCTCTGTTTATAGACAAGTGGCTAATCCTGACAGAGTTGGTGGGAATATTCTTGGTGGTTCCTCCTTCATTAGGTTGTTGTTTACTGTTTGATGCTTGATCGGAAGGCGTAGTTCCTTGACCGATTCACTATTTAGCTAAGAGTTACATTTATCAAACAGTAAACATCAGGGACCAAACCCCACTCCCTTTAACTCTGATGACGTTACCTAGGTTGGCAATGAAACATCTTCAAACTCAGAGAGCACCAAGGAACCCACAGTTCAACCCTGACTTAAGGTAAAGGTTCCCCTTTGCACATATGTGCTACTCGTTCCTGACTCTAGGGGGCGGTGCTCATCTCGGTTTCAAAGCCAAAGAGCCAGCGCTGTCCGAAGACGTCTCCGTGTTCATGTGGCCGGCATGACTAAACGCTGAAGGCGCACGGAACGCTGTTCCCTTCCCACCAAAAGTGGTCCCTATTTTGCTACTTGCATTTTTTACGTGCTTTCGAACTGCTAGGTTGGCAGAAGCTGGGACAAGTCACGGGAGCTCACTCCGTTACGCGGCGCTAGGGATTCGAGCCCCCGAACTTGCCGACCTTTCTGATCGACAAGCTCTTAGCCTCTGCGCCACTTCTAATTATTCAATTCTAACATTCTCTTTTGCGGGCTTGCCAACTTACAGAAAGTATCCCCTTCTGGTTAGAAGTGAGACACAGATACAATCGACACAAAGATGTTATCAGATTAAAGTGAATCTTCTTTTTTTTTTTGGGTGGGTGAGGAAGATCGTCATTTTCTTCCAGAGTTTATCCTAACCTGGGCATAAATTTGCTAGTGTGTCGCCATGAAAATCCCGTCACTGCACGGGGATGTGAAAGGTAGACAAACGCAAAGTGGGTCGAGCCAGATGTTTTTTTGGTTTCGTCTCCCTCTTGAGGACGGAGCGATGATTTCCAACCCATCATGGGATACCAGACTTTTAAGAGGCAGTCGTCCTGAATAAAACACAACAGAGGAAAATGTCAGGGTTCCAAATTAAATCAAGAGTCCGAGGCAAAGGTGAGCAGAGGGGTTGGACTAGGAGACCTCCGAGGTCCCTTCCAACTCTGTTACGATGTATTCAGTACTCTACCCACCTTGCTCCCTCCTTCTCCTCCTCTTCTTCCTCTTACCCTCAGCTTGAGAATAGTTTTGTCCAAGAGCCAACCGGTGACAGGGAGCCGCAGCAGAGGGATGAAAGAGCCACATGCGGCTCCAGAGCTGCAGGTTGCCAACCCCTGCTCTAGCTAATAAAGCAAACTTTCCAAACACAACGAATGTGAAAAGGAAAGTCCTTGCGTTTCAAAAAAGAAGCTAGCTAATCAAACTTGACAGTCAGACGGGGAGTGACCAACCATTGGGCTCAGCATATTCAGGAAACGGATGTTATCTCTAGATCTAGATAATAGATACGAAGAAATCACATCCAGGCAAGGGAGCCACAAATGATCTGCCACCAGTGGCATCTCGGTGTTTGGTTCTCAACCGAACCATTTGGGAGGACAGATCTAAGCGGGGAAGAAATTCAGGAACTTGGCTGATCATATGCGGCAAGGCGTGTAAATTTGCATTAGAATGTTTCAGGAAGTTCCCCATTCTCTTACAAAAAAGCCACTTCCTCTTTAAGCAATCAACGTTTTTGGCCTCATTAGTGGTCTTCTACATTTCACCATCAAGGGCCATGTTCTTTTTACATGTTTTTTCACATTGGAAAAAAATATTCTAATTTACATTCTTTTACATTTAAACTGGCATTATCTACCCAAGCTAATTGCCAGCACCTCCAGGGTAAGTCAGAGGAAGTGACACACAGTCCTAGCAATTAAGAGTGGAAATCTTCTCTGGCCAAAGTTAGAACATCTGCTTGAGTTATTTAATCCTGATGCTTGTGAGTTACACACGGACATTCCAGTGGTGGTTCTGGATCCCGTCGCAATTGGCATGCTGCGATGGGGCTGGAGGTCCACCTCGGGCACGCGCATTGCGCACGCATGCACATGCCACCATATATATACATATATGTATACACACACACACACACACACGGATCAATATACAGACATACTTACCCTCTCACCATAAAGTAATTCTATTTTACTGACCACAATTAATATCCTTCAGAGTCTGACTGATTCAAAACAGGAATTAATTCCTGTTAAAGATAAAAAGCCTTTTACCTTCCCAGCTGTTGCAAAATATTCGCCATCCGGTGACCACTCCATCAAGTAGACAGAAACTGCTGTCCTAAAGAACAACCAAAAAGTCAATTCTCAACTTTAAAGGCGATGGCAGTTTTAAATAGCTATTGCTATAAATATCGCAAAAGCTTTACAATGTCAAGGTAGGTTATCCATGTCAGGCTGTTGTCATGGACACTTGGAATCTTGTTAGCCACACAGAATTAATTGCTGCCCGACATGATGCATTTTTTTTTAAAAAAAAAACTAATTATATCGTCAAAGCTGAATATAGCCTAAATCTTTTTGGGTGGTTCAGTACAATAGTCAAACAGTGCCTTGTTACTTGAGCAATTTTGACACCTCGTCAGTCAAACAGTACTGAGAGATCTGTATTAAGCTATGCCTAGCGGTGCTTTATTTAACTAACTAAGGTTAAATTTACAAATGAGGTCATGTGTGAACTTTGCAGGAAAATCTCCATGGTTTGGCAGACTAAAAAGGAACACTATTGACTTCTTTCTTTATCAAATGCCTTTTCTTCCCTCTTAAAAAGCAAACAGGTTGATATAAAATCCCAAGCAGCCAGACATAGCTTGCCCTTCCTCCTTTTCCTCCCCTAAAATAGAGTCTCTTAAAAATTATGGGTCCCAGCTCTTTGCTAGGATGGTTGGAATTCCCCAAAAACTATAGTTTTAACAGGACTGGAAATAGCAATAGCAATTAGACTCATATTAATGCTCTATAGTGTTTTAACAGCACTCTCTGAGTGCTGTTTCCAGAGTCAGGATATTACCCACAACAATCTGGGTCTTCATTTTATCGACCTCGGAAGGATGGAAGGCTGAGTCAACCTTGAGCCAGTCAGGATCGAACTGCTGGCAGTCAGCAGAGTTAGCCTGCAATACTGCATTCTAACCACTGCGCCACTACGGCGCCTAGATAGAGAAGTTTCTGCAGCTTGTTTTAACTCTTTGGCTTTCTGAAAAAGCCAAGGTTTTTAAATAGCCTTCTTCTTGAAGAAAAGTCTTTGCAATTTGAAACACACTGAGAAATGGTTACCTTTCCTATCGGCGTTTCTGCTACCCTGAACTGTACTTTTTCACAGCAAATCTGGAACCCCATCTGGATGACTGGATCACTAGTAAGCTAAAGACACAAATGTTTCCTGAAGCTAATTTTTCTTTTTCTGCTTTTGCTTACCTGCATTGCCAGATGCATTTCCAATCATTTAGAACAGGGTAGCTTTTCTCATCTTTGACCCCGAGGTCAGGATTATCTTCTCCTTCCTCGTCTTCTTCTTCCAACACATCCTTAGCAGGAGGGGCCCACAGTTGCAAATTATCCGTTGCGGTGAGCAAGCGATTCCCTGGGAGCAAAGGATGTTTTAAAGGATACAGAACAGATGATCTAATGTATCTCTGCTTCTACAACAGCCTGCTTATCTGATATAGCTTGGGATAATATGGAAGCTATATATATTTAAAGTCACAACCCCTGGTATGCCCAAATATGGGAGGAAGTTCACTGCTTCCATTCTCTGTCCATCGGCTCATCATAAGATACCATCCAGACAGAAACCCAATATTTTTACTGTTGCCTTTGTTACATTTGTGTTGTATTTGTGCTGATAAATAAATAAAGGGAGACTAGTATAGATCTATTTCAAGCTATTTAGCTCTCATCAGCTAGCCATACCCTTACTGGGATTCGAACCCTAATGTCACCCTGGTGACATCACCATCGCCATGGGGATGCCCGTTGGGAGCTCCTTTCACAACCCCATTTAGCTACATTTGAACTGGTACCTATCTATCTACTCGCAGTCACTCACTTTCGAACTGCTGGGTTGGCAGGAGCTGGAGCGAGTGACAGCTCACTCCATTCCACAGCCTCAACCATGTCTCAAACATGAGCTTGCCAACTGTCAGGCCATTGTACTAATCATGTGAGCTTCCCTGCTCATAGTTTGCAAAGAAAATCAGCAACACAGTGGTTTGTCTATGAAACTTCATGCTTCCTCCAAACTAGCCCCCATGTGAATATTTGAGGTGTGGTTTGTGCGTTGACAGAAGTGGAAAAAGCTGTCTCCACAAAGAGGAAATGACTCTTGGTGTTTCAAGTACAGTCTCACTCAAAACAGCCTGTGCGTCTAAGCTTTTACGCTACAATTCCTGGCTCACGTTCAGAATTCTCTATATAGCACGTAATATCCTAACATTAATTTGGGGCTCCAGAAAAGCTACCAAATGTTATTAGTGTACAGCCTTTTGTGGATCAGAGTCCACGTTGTCAACAGTGCAAGATGGATAGATAGTGTCAGGGTTCCGACGGATGCCCTAATTAAATCTTGAGCCTCGAGCCAAGCTTCAAAAGAAATCCAGTTATTTATTAGGAGCAACATCTGAGCACGTGCCCAAGTGAAGCCAGCTCTGACCCCACGTAATTTACAGCCCAATTATGACCCTGTTTCCCCCCTCCCCCCCGGGGGTGCCATAAATCACATTCTCCAACGGAGCACTTTCGCGGGCTGTAGAGATCAGTCCCCCATCCCCGGGCTGCTGTGGGTAACCTGGGATATAACCTTGAAAGAGATAAGTCTGGAATGTGCACCTATCCTTTGCTGATATGCTGTTTCATCAGTTTCCCACCCACCCCCTTTCTTATGGCAACTCGAGAGCAGGCCAGGGATCCTTTGTGAATTGACATTCGGCTCCCCTCACTTCCTGAAGGCAACCTGCACAAAGTTGTGAGCCGAAAAACATGAACATAGTGGATTCCCCGTGGAGATCCGGACCCTCACCACCCTTCAGGCTTTCCGCAAAGGCCTGGGGCTAATGAGTTCCCATCCCCACTCGAACTGTGTGGCTGTTGACTGTTTTTAAATTGTTTCCGTATTTTGTTTGCTTGCCTTTTGCTTTTTTCTGTATTATTCCCTTTCCTTTTGGTTTGTTAGCCGCCCTGAGTCCCTCCGGGAATAGGGTGGCATACAAGTGTAATAAACCTTGAAACCTTCCTGAACAAGCTTTTAACTCTTATTATCTTCTACACTACGGAAACCAAAAGGTGGCACCCCCCCACCCCACAGATTAGCTTCTTGCACTTCTACACACCTCTGACACTTGACCACATTCACACCTCGTTACCTTGAGGGTCCCATGCCAAGTTGAAGGTCATGGAAGTGAGGAAAATCTGTCCAGTTTTCTGCCATTGACACTTGAGTTGCTGTAGGACAAGGGCAAAAAATTAAATCATCAGGGACGGACAATGATGTCAGATGTCATTCTTTTTTGAGGGGGACTAAATTTGGTGGAGAAAATGAAGCAATCACACGGTTGGCCAAGAGAACGCTTCAGTGCTGATAATGAATGCCAACCACATCTGCAAATTAAGCACCTTTGGAAATGGAACGCAATCACAGTTCCGAGAGAGAGAGAGAGAAAAAAAAAACAAGCCGAGAAAATATGTCTACGCTCCTGCTGTTCTCCATGAATAGCTAATTCTTAGTACATCAAGAAAAAGGCGGAGAAAATTAGCTCGATGCCCCCATTGCTTAATTAGGAGGAGTGAAATTGAAGATTTGCATAGAAAAGTCACGCAGACACAGCGACAGAGGCGCAAAAAACATGATTGCAAAAATATTACCTTGAAGGAGAAGCAAAGCTCTTTGTACAGGAGTTACTTAAGGTAAGAATGCCCACATATTAGTTGGTTCTGGTTGCAAATTTTACTATATCCTGGTTTTGTAGCATTCTGGGATTAGAGTGGAAAAAAAAACACACCCTATCCGTTTATCTATCTATTCAATGCTCAGCATCTTTTGACAGAGTTGCAATGGTCCATTGAATCAAATGCCAGAGACTATGTGTTTCCCAAAGTAATGCAGTAATAATTTAGTCAGTGACGATTCTCTATGGCCCTAACAACATGGAAAAATATTTAGCCTTCATTTTAAACCAGATGGATCAGTTTCACAAGATTGATCTGGGTCTGGAGCAATAGCTTGAAGGAACTGCTCACATATTCTTACTCCAGAATTCCCAGGTCTCTAGGCCTTTCACTACAGCCACGTCAGCTGATACTACCCATGTCGTAAAGGAGCCTTCACATCTCATGTGCTGAAGTTCAACTTTTGTAAGACATTAGGGCTAAAGGCTCAAGGAAGTGGAAGTCTAATGGATCCCCTAGATCAGTAGTTGCCAAAGTTGGCAACTTTAAGACTTGTGGACTTCAACTCCCAGAATTCTCCAGCCAGATTTTTATTTTTCAGGCCAAAAGAGCTGAGCATAAGAAATGTTCGCTGTGAACTATGCCATTCCGGTGTTGAACAATGACATTGCTTAAATAGAAGAATCCATGAGCAGCAGAAGGTAAAAAGGACAACAGGAAACCACAGGATACTTACACAATTTCTCTTATGAGAATTTAACCCCAGGGGCTCAAAAATGCACACAGTGTTTCCATAAGAGGCAGCAATCTGAGCAGAGAGAGAGAAAAAGCAAAAAGCGAATTTGCGTTTAAAACCCATAATGCAACCCTGGGAAAAAGAAAGCATTTAGAGATTCAACCAGAAATGAATTACCATATTTTTCGGAGAATAAGACGCTCCGAAGGATAAGACACACCTCCTTCTGGGGAGGAAAACAAGGGGGGGGGGAAATCTGCCTCTGCTTCCCAGCAATTTGCCTCCTTGCAGCAAACAGCAAACAGTGCAGACAATATACATTGCTTGTGGTGTATTTCTGTGTTTGTGTGCCTGACCCACAGAAATAGCAAAGAATTGGAGAAATGTACATTACGGCAGTATATTAATGCCAGAAAGTTTTCTTAAATGTAGTCACACTAACTCCTCCCAATTATTTAAATAGATTGTCAGGCCTGCAGTTATATCCCTTTTAGGATCTTTGGCCTGCCGCACACTCTCTTATTTCATTATGCTGTTTCATTAGTGTAGTAGTTGGGAGGGGGGAATAGAAAGGAGTAGGATTGTGGAATGTATTGTTGTCATTCTTTTCTAGAAGCCTAAGGTCATTTTTTGTCTCCGCACCTCTGCACCTGACCGGAAGCAGCTAGGTGGAGATGCCAACGTGGAAGAAGATTGGACCATATGATGGATTTGTGGGTGTGGGGACAAGATCATGAACTCTCAACTGGGTGGGAATCCGATGTAACTACCAGAATTGAGATTCCACAGTACGATGTCAACATGTCTGTCTTATTAAATTGGAACTTTAAGGATAGCTCTGCCTTGGGACTCTGATTTAATTGTGCATGATATTTGGAACCCTATTGGCTACCTATTAGTCTCCGAATCCGCTTCAAGGTGCTGGTCGCTACCTATAAAGCCCTACATGGCATCGGACCTGGGTACCTGAGAGACCGCCTCCTGCCGATTACCTCTCTCAGACCAATTAGATCGCACAGGTTGGGTCTCCTCCGGATTCCATCTGCCAGCCAATGTCGGCTGGCGACTCCCTGGGGGAGAGCCTTCTCTGTTGCAGCTCCGGCCCTCTGGAACGAGCTCCCTGTTGAGATCCGGATCCTTACTACCCTCCCGGCCTTCCGCAAAGCCACCAAGTCCTGGCTGTTCCAGCAGGCTGGGGGGAGCTGACAAGCATCTACCTCCATAGAAATTGTGAATGTTGGTTTTGTTTTTAATATGTTGTCTTTGTCTTGTTCCCCCCTTTCCCTTGTCTTTTGTGAGCCGCCCGGAGTCCTCTGGGAGTGGGCGGCATACAAGACAAATAAATAAATAAATAAATAATAAATAAATAACCCTGACATAGATCTTCTCCAAAACACGACTAAGTTAGGGCCTAACTCAGCTGCCTTATCTTAATACTACAACAGGACATTGTTACATTCCAGACCATGCTTGTACAGATGGTGTTATAATTGATGTGGCTTTCTGGAAGCATGCGTTATTCTCTGCTATTTAAAAGAAGATACAATAGCACTGGGCCTCTTCAGATCAAGCATTTATTTTTTTTAAAAAAGCGTCTTCATTTTGTTAAGTTGTCTAGAACAATAATAATGCAGTCTTTAAAAAATAAGTCTAACAATTTGAACATTCTATAGGCTTTTATAGTTATTGACTTGCCTCCTTGCAGCCAACAGCCTGTTTCAGTTTCAGTTTAGCTTGATCAGAGCAAGAAAAAAAATCTGCCTTTGCCTCCCAGCAATTTGCCTCCTTGCAGCAAACAGCAAGTTTCAATTTCAGCACCACCTCTCGATGCAGGGATTACAGGCGGACACAGCTGATGGTCAGGAGGCTGATCCCACCGACAATCAGCTGCTTGTGCTAATCAGGCTGTGCTGAAGCTGAAACTGGCTGTTTGCTGCAAGGAGGCAAATTGCTGGGAGGCAGAGGCAGATTTTTTTCTCCCTTGTGCTAATCAGGCGAAACTGAAAGAGGCTGTTTGCTGTTTGCTGCAAGGAGGCAAATTGCTGGGAGGCAGAGGCCAAACGGCGGGGGCCGGTGGGTGGGAGGGGCTACATTCGGTATATAAGATGCACCCAAATTTCACCCTTGAGAGACCACCTGCTGCCAATTACCTCCCACAGACCCATTAGATCTCACAGGGTTGGCCTCCTCCGGGTGCCGTCTACCAGCCAATGCCACCTGGCTATTACCCGGGGGAGGGCCTTCTCTGTGGCAGCTCCGGCCCTCTGGAATGAACTCCCCGCAGGGATTCGGACCCTCACCTCTCTCCAGGCCTTCCGAAAAGCCGTCAAAACCTGGCTTTGCCGGCAGGCCTGGGGGTGATGAGTTCCCTCCCCTCTCGACATGTATGGTTGTGCGACTGTTGTCTACTTTTATTATTTGTATTTTGTCTTTTTATGTTCCCCCTTTTTTCCCCCTTGAATTGTTCGCCGCCCTGAGTCCTCCCGGAGAAGGGCGGCATACAAATAATAAAATACAAATACAAAATACAAGGAGGCAAATTGCTGGGAGGCAGAGGCCAAACGGTGGGGGCCGGTGGGTGGGAGGGGCTACATTCAGTATATAAGATGCACCCAAATTTCACCCTCTTCTAGGGACAGGGGGGAGTGCGTCTTATACTCTGAAAAATACAGTATCTTCTTTTTAAAGAGGTTGCAACTTTCACTGCAAGTTTCAATCTTGGTGTTTAAAAAACAGGCCTGCTTTTTAACCACGCAACTGCACAAGATTTCAAATCTCTTACCCTGCCTTGCTGGGAACATTCCACACAGCTGACCTGGATGTTCCCATGCTTAGCACCAGGAATAATTTGCACGCATTCGAAGTCGTTGGCCAAGATGACAATGTCGCACCCAGAGCCATAAGCCTACAAGAAATAAACAGAGGGAGAGGGAAAGAAACTTGTCTACATTTGCTTATAAAAGACCTAGAGAGAAGGGTATAAATTTAATTTAGTTCCTTGTAAGGCTGTTAAGGGATGTGGTGGCTCAATGGCTAAGGCGCTCAGCTTGTCGATCAGTAGGTCAGCAGTTCGGCGGTTCGAATCCCTAGCTCCGCATAACGGAGTGAGCTCCCGTTACTTGTTCCAGCTTCTGCCAACCTAGCAGTTCGAAAGCACGCAGAAATGCAAGTAGAAAAATAGGAACCACCTTTGGTGGGAAGATAACAGCATTCTGTGTACCTTCAGCGTTGATGGCCACATGACGACGGAGACATCTTCGGACAGCGCTGGCTCTTCAGCTTTGGAACGGAGATGAGCACTGTCCCCTAGAGTCGGGAACGAGTAGCACATATGTGCAAGGGGAACCTTTACCTTTAAGGCTCTTAAATATTAGATGCACTAGGTGCAATAAGTTAAAATACTCTTGTGTGGTGCAGCGGTAGAGAGTCACCAGCAGTGGTGATGATTATGATATTTTAATAAAGTATTTCTATGCAGCTCTATAAAGGCTGGGATCTTTGTCCACAGAAGAGTCTTTATAGACTACGATACCCACAATCCTCTTAGCCAGGTTGACAGGAATTGAAATCAAAACATCTGGACTCTGCAACTGTTTGCCTAACCTTGAACTGCAGCAATGTCATTTATCAGGCCGAAAACATTCTGCTTCTGTTGACATTTTTTTTTTTTTGCCTGTCCATTCTGAGTTATTATCAATACGGTCCTTATCTGCCGTGGTTATTTTAAGGAGAGGTTCTGAGTATATTTAAGCCACGCTATAGAAGAAGCAGGGGAAAAAAAACCCATATTTTTGTTAATGCTGGCTGAGCTCCTAACCATTAAAACTGAATAAAATATAATCTTCTGGATTTTATCGCTGTACAGTAAGTTAGAAAAACAATACTTGTTGATAGTTTAGGATGGTTAATCTTTTTGGTGTGCATGCCTCAATCCCCAAAATGCAATGCAAATGCCTCCTGAGCATGCACCCACCTTCACGCACACATGCGCCCCCGTTTTGGCTTCCAGGTTGGTGCAGGAGGCTTTTCAGACCCGAAACAAGATGCGCGCGGGGGGGGGGGTTCGTGATCTTCACAGTTTCTCCCTGCCCAGCGCCCCCTAGCTTCCTCCTCCATTCCCGCCTCCTGTGCCTTCCCCAATATTTGCAGTTTCTCCCCAGCGCCCCCTAGCTTCCTCCTCCATTCCTGCCTCCTGTGTCTTCCCCAATATTTGCAGTTTCTCCCCAGCGCCCCCTAGCTTCCTCCTCCATTCCTGCCTCCTGTGTCTTCCCCAATATTTGCAGTTTCTCCCCAGCGCACCCTAGCTTCCTCCTCCATTCCCGCCTCCTGTGCCTTACCCAATCTTTGCAGTTTCTGCCCAGAGCCCCCCAACTTCCTCCTCCATTCCCGCCTCTCGTGCCTTCCCCAATATTTGCAGTTTCTGCCCAGCGCCCCCTAGCTTCCTCCTCCATTCCTGCCTCTCGTGCCTTCCCCAATAAATGCAGTTTCTCCCCAGCGCCCCCTAGCTTCCTCCTCCATTCCTGCCACGGAACCTGCAGAGGGTAGAACCTGCAGAGATCGGGGAAGGCATGGGCAGCAAAAATGCAGAAGAAACGTAGGCATGCTGGGGGGGGGGGGAGAAAAATAGGGCCCGCTGGGGGGAAACTGGAGGAAGGCCCCACCCTCGTACATGTGTGGGTGAGACCCAAAGACCAGCTGGCCGGCAGGAGGCACGCGTTGTGTGGTCTGGGCTGGGGCAATGGCTGGCATGCCTGCAGACAGGGCTCTGTGTGCCACCTGTGGCCCATGTACCATAGGTTCACCATCACAGGTTCAGGATGAGCCAAAATCACCTTAATAGCAATAGCAATAGCAGTTAGACTTATATACCGCTTCATAGGGCTTTCAGCTCTCTCTAAGCGGTTTACAGAGTCAGCATATTGCCCCCAACAACAATCTGGGTCCTCATTTTACCCACCTCGGAAGGATGGAAGGCTGAGTCAACCTTGAGCCGGTGAGATTTGAACAGCCGAACTGCAGAACTGCAGTCAGCTGAAGTGGCCTGCAATACTGCACCCTAACCACTGCGCCACCTCGGCTCCCTTAAAGGCAACCAGGTTTGGGAATTAGAGCAGAGGTGGGTTGCTGCCGGTTCGGCCCAGTTCAGCTGAACAGGTAGTGGAAGTCAGTCCTGGGCAGTGGTGGGTTTCAAAAAATTTTGGAACCTCTTCTGTAGGTGTGGCCTGCTTTCTGGGTCCACTGGTGAAACCTCTTCTAACCGGTTCGGTAGATTTGACGAACCGGTTCTACCGAATAGGTGTGAACTGCTAGGAACCCACCTCTGGTCCTGGGTCACAGAACCGGCAGCGACCCAGGCCTGCCACGCCCCCGAACCGGTTCCCTCGCCGCCAATGTCGCCGCCATGTTGCATTTTAGCGCAGTTCACGGATAAATTGTTCTGTGCATGTAAGCGGGCATGCCTGAGGCGCAGGGGGGTTGCAAACCGGTAGTAAAACCGGCAGTAACCCACTCCTGAATTAGAGCCTTTAATACGTTTCCCAAGCATAGAGGCGGAACCATCGTATGCAAAGCTGATTAAAAAAAAAAGAGTTTTAAAAATCAATCAAAACATTTGCCCAGTTGCAGGAAGTCCTAAGGATTCACGAAGCATTGCATTCCTTCTTCATACTCAGTTCACCTTCGTTGCATTTTTAACAGTGAGACCGCTGATATGTTTTGGGGGAAAAGATTCTGGGGCAGGGAGGGGCGGGGAGTAGGAAAAGAAACTTAAAAGGTGTTTGCCCCAAAACAGAAGCAGTGAGGAGAGTCACGTCGTGTCTCTGCAACCGTCATGATAGCAGCCGTAGGCCGCCACTGCAGACTGCGAACGGCTTTGCAGAAGCTTGGAGTACAAAGCCTTGTAACCGCCCACACAGATTTACTGCCAGTTTTAGTTGCTCGGCTACCTACGGTGGAAAAATGAGATGGAATTTGCAAGCTGCCAGAAAACAGCAGAATGACTTGCAAGATGCTCAGAGGCAGGGGGGAAAAAATGACATTTTGCAAAAACTTCTTTGGGGGAAAAAAATCCAGGTCTGTCGTTCCCAACTCAAGGATGGAGATCTCTCCAGTTTCAGTAGAAGGTACAGGTGGCCCTCGATCAAAATAATGACCATCCTCGCACTTACAACTGTTTGCACCGTCCCTGTGGTCACGTGATTAAAATTGGTATCTGGAGACCTAGAATACTGCATCCAGCTTTGGCCACCAAAGATGTTGAGACTCTAGAAGGAGTGCAGAGAAGAGCAACCAGGATGATGAGGGGACCGAAGGCTAAAACATGTGAAGAACCGTTGCAGTAACTGGGCCTGGCTAGTCTAGGGAAGAGAAGGACCAGGGGAGACAGGATAGCAGTCTTCCAATATTTGAGGGGCTGCCACAGAGAGAGAGGAAGGGATCAAGCTATTTTCCAAAGCACCTGAAGGCCAGATGAAGAATCATGGATGGAAACTGATCAAGGAGAGATTCAGCCTGGGAATAAGGAGACATTTTCTGACAGTGAGAACGATCAACCCATGGAACAGAAGTTGCCTTTGGAAGTTGTGGGAGCTTCATCCCTGGAGGCTTTCAAGAAGAGACTGGACTGCCATCTGTCAGAAATGGTGTAGGATCTCCTGCTGTGTGTGTGTGTGTGTGTGTACTAGATGACCTTACAAGGTCCCTTCCAACTCAGGGAAGCCAGATTCACTGAATGACCATGTGATTCACTTAATGACTGGGCCAATTTCCTTAACGACTGCAGCAAAAAAGGTCGTAATATCAGGTGCAACTCACTTAATGAGTGCCTCGGTTAGCAACGGACGTTCCAATCCCAATTATGGTCGTGGGATTGAGGACTACCTGTATGGATGTTCTTGAGCTGAGCTCAACTTCTTGGACGTCTGAATGTGACCACCTTCAGGTTTTTTTTATGGGTGGCATTCTAGAAATGAGGCATGGTTGCATTTTTCTGGGATGTTTTTATGACTAGCACTAGACTTATCTACCGCTTCATAGTGCTTATTACAGCCGTCTCTATGCTGTTTACAGAGTCAGCCTCTTGCCCCCAACAATCTGGGTCCTCATTTTACCCACCTCGGAAGGATGGAAGGCTGAGTCAAACTTGAACCAGGATTGAAGTGCTGGCAGTGGGCAGAGTTAGCCTGCAATGCTGCATTCTGACCACTAGGAAGGAAGGAAGGAAGGAAGGAAGGAAGGAAGGAAGGAAGGAAGGAAGGAAGGAAGGAAGGAAGGAAGGAAGGAAGATAGCAATAGCACGTAGACTTATATATCACTTTACAGCCCTCTCTAAGCAGTTTACAGAGTCAGCCTCTTGCCCCCAACAATCTGGGTCCTCATTTTACCCAGGATGGAAGGATGGAAGGCTGAGTCAGGCCTTGAGCCTGGTGAGATTTGAACTGCCAAATTGCAGGCAGCCGGCAGTCAGCAGAAGCAGAGCCGAGGTGGCGCAGTGGTTAGAGTGCAGTACTGCAGCCACTTCAGCTGACTGCTAGTTGCAGTTCGGCGGTTCAAATCTCACCAGCTCAGGGTTGACTCAGCCTTCCATCCTTCCGAGGTGGGTGAAATGAGGACCTGGATTGTTGTTGGGGGCAATACTCTGACTCTGTAAACCGCTTAGAGAGGGCTGAAAGCCCTGTGAAGCGGTATATAAGTCTAACTGTTATTGCTATTGCTAAGCAGCCTGCAGTAGTGCGTTCTAACCACTGAGCCACCTCGGCTCTGTATCTGACGGTACAGAATAAGCTGCAACCTTCCCAGCTGGCCTCTCATTCATCTATTATCTCGGTTTCGCCTTTCAGGGTCAACTAACATTGGCTTCCCACTAGCAGCTGCCATGAGCTTTCTTTCTTTCCATAAAGTAAATGGGTCTTTGAATTGGAATGGACTCCCAGCGACTCACACCTGTGCAGTCTTCCTGGCCACAACGCTGACCTGAATTGTGTTCTGCTCGGAAGTTTCAATTCCCCCGAGTCGAAACTGCATCGCGGATAGCTTATAAATAAAATACGAGGCCCCAAGGACACCACGTCTTCAATAATACAGACACCAGATCCTCTCTTAGGTCTCAAAGCAAGGAAGCTTTCTTCGGAGCTTTCTCAGGTAGCAAAACCCATCAATGATCCGAAGCCAAAGTATCATCGCTATCGTTTTCAAGACGAAAGTTACTTTCTCTTCCATTGTTTGTATTATTGTTGACGGTGTCCTCTGCTCTTTGTAAACAATCCCAGAGGGACTTCTAGGATTCAAGGCGGAAAACAGCTATTACCAGTGGTGGGATTCAAATAACTGAACAACTGGTTCTCTGCCCTAATGACCAGCTGGGTAGGCGGGGCTCGGTGGTCACGTGACCGGGTGGGCATGGCCAACTCAACGTCACTCAGGTCGATGGGCGCTTCGCCTTAGCTGTTACAATGGAATACGGGTTAACCGGAGAGGCAGTTTCTGTAAGGAGGGCAATCAAGATGAGGCTAGAAACAACACCAGAGTGTTTCCTTCCTGCCTTCCTTACAGGATTAGCCCTGTAAAGTGAGGAAAAAAAACCCCAAAATATAAGTATGATCTTTATTGTCGTTGTACTCAAATACAACGAAATACAACATAATAAATACAACAAGAGGAGATTTCTTCCAACAACCGGTTCTCCCATCTGCTTAGAAAGTTAACAATACCTCCCAGCGGCCGGTGAGATCCCACAGAGTGGGCCTCCTTCAGATGCCGTCAGCCAGACAATGTCGGCTGGCGGCTCCCCGGAGGAGAGCCTTCTCTGCGGCTGCTCTGACCCTTTGGAATGAGCTTCCCCCAGAGATCCGGACCTTACCCACTCTCATGGCCTCAGGAAAGCCGTTAAAACCTCATTGTTGAGGTCCAGCCCCGATCAGAACAAATGCATGTGTCGTGATTTTAAATCTGTCTTTTTATTTTTATTATTTCTTTCCTCTTCTTTTTGTAAGCTGCCTGGAGTCCTCCGGGATTGGGCGGCCTTTAAATTTTATCAATCAATCAATCAATCAATCAATCAATCAATCAATCAATCAATCAATGGTTCTCCCGAATAGGTGCAAACCGGCTGAATCCCACCACTGGACATTACGGTTCCACCACAAAACCGTGCTCGACTAAACCGCGCTCGACTAAACCGCGCCCGACTAAACCGCGTCGCTGACGTCATAGGGCAACAACAGCGCGGAGACAGAAGCACGCTGTAAACCCTAAACCTAAAATTAACCCCTAAACCTAAACCTAACCCTAAACCTAACCCTTAACCTAACCCTAAACCTAACCCTAAACCTAACCCTTAACCTAACCCTAACCCTAACCCTTAACCTAACCCTAAACCTAACCCTAACCCTTAATTTAACCCTAAACCTAACCCTAAAGCTAACCCTAAACCTAACCCTTACCTTAACTTGAATCGGCTTGCTTTCAAAGCGCTATTTAAAGCGCCCTTCTTTCTCCGCGCTGGCTGTTGTCACCCTGTTGATGACGTCAGCGACACGGTTTAATCGGGCGCGACTTAGTCGAGCGCGGTTTGGACGGGTCACGGGATATTACGCGACCAACACAATTATAATGCCAATAAGCCATAGTTGGAAACAAATAGAATGGCAAGTGATCGCTGGCTGCCTTCAAACAGTTGAGAAAACAACACACACACACACATTTCACAAAGCAGGACATTGTCTTGGCAGCTCATGCACAGCTAGACCAAGATGAACAGTCAACTGGTATCTATTTCTGTCCCTGCTTTCCATCATCTCTTGGCTCACAAAGGAATGACAGGTGAGGACAGATGGAGTTGGGGTCTACAACTAGATCCGAGAAAAGGACAGGGAGTTTTGTAGACTTAAGACGACAATTGAGCCCCCGATTTCTGCTGTTCAGTGAGACGTGTGTCCAGTAAGTGTCGCCTCATTTTACGACCTTCCCTGCCGTAGTTGTGAATTACTGCAGCTGATAAGTTAATCACCTGGTCGTTAAGTGAATATGGCTTCCCCCCCATTGACTTTGCTTGTCAGAAAGTTCCCCCCCCCAAAAAAAGGATCACGTGACCCCGGGACATAGCAGCAGTCATAACTATGAACCAGCGGCCAAGTGTCTGAAGTTTGGTCACGTGATCAGGGGGAGGCCTCAAAGGCCGTAACTGTGAAAGACAGTTGTGTCACTTTTGCTTTCAGCGCCGTTGTAACTTTGGTCACTAAATGAACTGTTGTAAGCCGAGGACTACATGTGCAAAGAAGCGGAACCTAGAAAATAAGAAAACTGAAGCTGACAAGAAACAAAGGAAACAAGAAAAGGAACTTAATTTAATGGGAGTTAAGCTACTGAACTTCTCTTAAGGCCTTTGCGTTGCTCTTTAGTTGCCATGGGTTTAATTATTCAGATATTCCAGGGTTGTGCCCAGACTAGTTTTCAAAGGACTTGGCCAACTTGGATGATGTCCAAAGTTCATCAGCAATTTTCATGCCAGTTAGGCCGTGTTACAAGACCATCCAGTTTTGAGTGACATTTTGTTGGCCAGATCCAAATTCAACGACCGTACATAGACTTTATATGAAACTATGAACTTGCCAACAAAAGTGCATATAGTCATGGCTACGGTTTTCCCAGTTGCAGTGTATGGCTGTGAAAGTTGGACCATAAGGAAGGCTGAGTGTCAAAGAATGGAGGCCTTGAACTCTGGTGCTGGAGAAGACTCCTGCGAGCCCCTTGGACTGCAAGGTGATCCAATCGGTCAGTCCTAGAGGAGATCAACCCTGACTGCTCTTTAGATGGCCAGATCCTGAAGAGGAAACTCAAAGACTTTGGCCACCTAATGAGAAGGAAGGACTCCCTGGAGAAGAGCCTCATGCTGGGAACGATTGAGGGCAAAAGAAGAAGGGGACGGCAGAGAATGAGATGATTGGATGGAGTCACTGAAGCTATCTATATCTATCTATCTATCTATCTATCTATCTATCTATCTATCTATCTATCTATCTATCTATCTATCTATCTATCATCTATCTATCTATCTATCTATCTATCTATCATCTATCTATCTATCTATCTATCATCTATCTATCATCCATCCATCCATCCATCTATCTATCTATCTATCTATCTATCTATCTATCTATCTATCTATCTATCTATCTTCTGAAACTCAAATCCTTTGGCCACCTAATGAGAAGGAAGGACTCCATGGAGAAGAGCCTCATGCTGGGAAAGATTGAGAGAAAAAGAAAGGGACGACAGAGAAGGAGGTGGCTGGATGGAGTCACCGAAGCAGTCGGCGTGAGCGTAAATGGACTTCAGAGGATGGTAGAGGACAGGAAGGCCTGGAGAAATGTTGTCCATGGGGTTGCAATGGGCTTGGGCTGGTCAGTCACTCTCTGAGTCCAACTCACCTGAAGTGGGGTGGGGAGAATAGGAGGAGGGAGGAATATTAGGGTTAGGGTTCACTGCCTTGACTTATTTATGAAAAATGTAATAAAGACGGGATTCACAATATTTTTTTTAAACAAAACAAAACATGACTTCATTTTGCAAATGATCTAACTTATATGCTTGCATCAGCTGTACTACCACAATGTTATTTGTGTAGTGATGTAATTTTGGCTGTCGTTTCTGATATCAGAAGGAAGCTTGCTTGTGGCAAACACTAACGCTAGGTGAATCATGCTGGGTTAATGCTAAGTCATCATTGATGGAATGGATGTCCACCACCTTTAGAAGAAGCCGAGTTGAGTAGCATGTGTGATCTACATCTCTTATTTTAATACCTGGAGCCTTCTGACCTCTAGCCCAGTATAAAATGTAAAAATGTAGGACAGTAGCGTCAGAAGATCCAATTTCCGTTGCTAGAAAGGGCGTCCTGCACAGAAATAAAAATCGCTATCAATCCCATGAAAGCAAAACCGAAATAAATATATTCAATATTACTGAAGGAGAACAGTCACCCGAAGACCTTGATGAACAGCACGATCCTTTCCGGCTCAACAGATTATATCGGTGTCATAATTAGCTTTACACTTTCTGACCGTGACCTAACACCACCTCCAGTTCCTCAACCAAGATGCCTCATGAACCTCTGACTCCGAGGCGAAGAAGAAGAAGAAGAGATGAGATGCAATTGATGTCTCCTCTCCCACCGTTCCAGGCCGGCTATTCGCAAAGCGTCATCGCATCCACCATCTGGAGCTGCGATGGAGTCTACGAATTTTCATCTGATAAAAATGTGGGAGAGCATTCACGCCAGCAAGAGCGGGGGGGAAGAGAGAGAAAGAATGAGACAAACAGAGAGACAAAGAGAGAGGGAGAAAGAGGAAAAGAGAGAGAGACACACACACAAAGAGACAGACAAAGCACAAGAAAGAGGGAAAGAGAGAGAGAAAGAAGAGGAGAGAGAGAGAGAGGGAGAAAGAGGAAAAGAGAGAGAGAGAGAGACAAAGAGACAGACAAAGCACAAGAAAGAGGGAAAGAGAGAGAGAAAGAAGAGGAGAGAGACAGAGAGAGGGAGAAAGAGGAAAAGAGAGAGAGAGAGAGACAAAGAGACAGACAAAGCATAAGAGGGAAAGAGAGAGAGAAAGAAGAGGAGAGAGAGAGAGAGACGCAACACAATGCAGTTCATTTATATTATGAACTGGAGCCGAAGGCCCCTTGCATTAGAAGAGATGACATCAGCTGGCACAAGTGGTTAAGGAATGTCCAACTTGTTAGTGGACCTCCAGTTTCCTTAGAAGTCAGGAGAACCGCATAGCAGCAAAAAAAGGGAAAGAAAACAAGAAAGAATCTGTCATTTGTTTCTCTTCTGTCCAAAAGCCGTGGCTTTCTTGAATTATTCTTAAAGACATCACTCTCCTGAAATCCTAAAAAGACGAATCAACAGGCCCTCAGGTTGACTTAGCGAGGAAAACTATATTCTGCATAGTTTGGACAACAAGTAGTAGAGCCTTTCAATATCAAGATAGTCCCGTTTCACCCTCTGAGGTTGCGTTTCTTAAGAACAGAAGCTTAAGATGCATGGACTTCAACTCCCAGAATTCCCCAGCCAGTATGCTTGTTGGGGAATTCTGGGAGTTGAAGTTCACATATCTTAAACTTTCTGAAATGGAAAAAACACTATTCTAAAGGCTGCTCTTATTGGTATAATTCAGGGGTCGGCAACCTTAAACCCTTGAAGAACCACAAAGGTCCTAACCGGAAGCCCTTCATTCAATTCTGAAGCCGACCGGAAGTCCGGTTCCCCCACCATGGACTCTCTTCCTAGCATGGCATCCTTTTTCCTCTCCTGACTGGAAGTCCGGTTCCCCCACCATAGAGTCTCCTCCTAGCGCGGCATCCTTTTCCCTCTACCTGTCCTAACCGAAAGCCCTATCAATTGTGGAGCCAACGGGCAACAGGGAGCCGCAGCAGAGGGATGAAAGAGCCACATGCGGCTCCAGAGCCAACAGATTGCCAACTCCTAGTATAACTCTTCTAATTGATAGATCCTTAGAAACAAGGTTTGTTGGAAGTTGCTCAGGATGGGCTTTTGCCTTCCTTTTCATTCATTTTTAGAAAGTAATATTAATATCCCATTTTATATCACAGCTTATCCACGGGCAAGGAAAAGAGGCATTCGAGAAGACGTTTGCAACCAAATAGCTTCATTAGGAAAGAAGCCAAAATCTTTTTATAGAATCAAGAATTAAGTCGTTTCTTCAATAAATAAATGCAATCCTTCCTATTCTCCTAGATCCTGTTATTAAGTGAAGGACCAGAAGTTTCACATTTGATTATTTCTCAAATGCACCATTTTCTCCTACAAGCAAAAAGCTCTCAGAGCAATTCAGAATAAAAACTCAAGCAAAGAGATTAAGGCAAAACAAAAGCTGCGTTTTAGGCAGGATTCAAAAGCAACAGAGTGTTACTCCGTTTAGGGGGGGGGGAAAGCCTTAATATTTTGATTTATGTGGGGGCACGCTATCTTTTCCCACTTTTTTAAAAATGTAAATGCTATTAAAAGTTTGAAAAAAGATCATAAAAACCAACGCAGAGAACAAAGGAAAGAAAAACACACAAGTGCAGAAATAAAGCATAAAGAGGAAGGAGAACCTTCTTGTTTTCTTTGCAGCAAATATAAACACAAGTTAAAAAGTTATCTCTTACAGCACGATTGCAAAAAAAAAAAAAGGGGGGGGGCTCACTATTGTCAATTTTTCTTTCCTAATCATCAAAACCACACGGGCGTTTTGTGTGCAAAATGTTCTATAAAAGGTTTCCAGACATAACTGTAAACATTGCCTTTTCTCTAACCAAGGAAGCCAATTTAACCATCTCAGCAACTTCATCTTCATCTATCATTCCTCTACTAGGGCAATATGACACTTTGAAGTTTATCATAATATTGCCGCAGTTGTCGTATCTTTTTCCAGCTGAGCTCAACACGTACCTGCTATCTATGTACCATCTTGGCAACAACACAGAAAGGGTCTGCCATTTGTCTACATTTGTTCCCCCCGCCCCCCACAATCTAGCTACAGCCATGGATTTTCGTGTGGTCCCCCATCCAAGCTGAACCTGCTTAGCATTGAAAACAAGCAAAGCTTGGCTAGGCGTCATAAACATCTAGCCTATGCAAATTAGGATCGTTGTTTTATTAGAAACATATGCAGAGAAGGCCTTGTAACTTAACACCTCTGAATCAGGAAACCAAACAGAGTTTGGTCTCATGGTTAAGGCACCAGGCTAGAAAGTGGGAGACTGTGAGTTCTAGTGCCACCTTATCCATGAAAGCCAACTGGGTGAGTTTGGGCCCATCGTGGTGAGTTTTAGTCCTGCTTTAGGCATGATAAGAGCCGAGGTGGCGCAGTGGTTAAATGCAGCACTGTAGGCTACTTCAGCTGACTGCAGTTCTGCAGTTCGGCTGTTCAAATCTCACCGGCTCAAGGTTGACTCAGCCTTCCATCCTTCCTAGGTGGGTGAAATGAGGACCCAGACTGTGGGGGCGATATGCTGACTCTGTAAAACCGCTTAGAGAGGTTTTGAAGCGGTATATAAGTCTAACTGCTATTGCTATTGCTATGAAAGTTGGTTGGATGACTTTGGGCAAGTCACCAGGAGGCAGTGAGTTCTAGTCCTGCCTTAGACACGAAAGCCGGCTGGGTGACTTAGGTCTGATCACCAGCAGTTGGTGAGTTCTAGTCCTGCCTTAGCCACGAAAGCCAACTGGGTGACTTTGGGCCACTTATTCTCTCTTGGTTCAAGCCACCTTGGGGTTCCGTTGCTCTTGACGATAGGGAGAAGATGTGTTGGGTATCTTCCTCGCCTTGAGTTGTTGGTAAAAAAAATAAATAAGGGCAGAATACAAACTAACAAACCCACAAAATAAATAAATCTAGCACTGTCTGGTTTCCGCTCTTACTAGCCTCAATGCCTCTTGGCCAATACCAGGTTTTGAAAAGTGGAAATTCCTTCTTATCTGCTCTATGCCAGTGTTTCCCAACCTTGGCAACTTGAAGATGTCCGGACTTCAACTCCCAGAATTCCCCAGCCAGCATTCGCTGGCTGGGGAATTCTGGGAGTTGAAGTCCAGACATCTTCAAGTTGCTAAGGTTGAGAAACACTGCTCTATGCAAATTTGGCCCACACAGAAATGTTCACCAAGACTCCTTTTCAATCTTCGGGTATATTTACCTTTCCTTATCTAAAGATAGCGATTCCCACTTTGGGGAGGGGGGAATCACAAGACACACATACCACCAGCAGCCACTATCACGAGGGCTGACACCCGTTCGGCCTAGTCTTTTCAAAACTGCCATGTCCGGATTTCCAACAGAGTGGAATGTAATTTTTTTTTGGCACTGGATGACTTTTATCATCCCACACACAGTTTTTATCACCTTCCCCAAAAGATGCCATTTTTTCCCGAGCACCCAATAAAGCAACACATTTCTCAAATCATCCCGTTTCCTCCATCCTCCCCCCACCCCAAACCCACTCAAAACACGACGGGAAAATTGTAACCACGTTTTCTGTAGAGAGGATGTATGGATATGGTTGGTGTTATTTACAAATATAGAAAGGTAAAGGTTCCCCTCGCGCACGTGTGCTAGCCGTTTCCGACTCTAGGGGGCGGTGCTCATCTCCGTTTCAAAGCCGAAGAGCCAGCGCTGTCTGAAAACATCTCCATGGCCATGTGGTTGGCATGACTCAATGCCCAAGGCGCATGGAAGGCTGTTACCTTCCCACCAAAGATGGTTCGTATTTTTTTCTACTTGCATTTTTATGTGCTTTCGAACTGCTAGGTTGGCCGAAGCTGGGACAAGTCACGGGAGCTCACTCCGTTACGCGGCAGTAAGGATTCGAACTGCTGAACTGCTGAACTGCTGACCTTCTGATGGACAATCTCAGTGTCTTAGCCACTGAGCTACCGACATGCATTTTCTCTCTTGTCCCCAAGGTATTAAGGTGCACATATATTTTATATGCACGTACAGGCCAGAGAGAGAGACTGTACACACCGCTTTGCAGAAGCCCACTTCTCCCACCGAAAAACACACCCATGTACCATTTGCCTCTTGCACACCCCACGCAAACCTCCCCTTGATCTGCAGGAAGGGGAAAGTAGACCATTCACTCCCAGAAGGCCAATGCTCTGACATCCAAGGGACTATTTTCTTTTTACGATGTATTTGACATTGCACAGTGCACATATTTTGACACGCACCCCAGCGCACCCGGGGAGGCGCGCACTTTCCACCTCCGTACGCAGGCAACATTCGCGCGCGCACAAACACACACACACACACACACACACACACACACACACACACACGCCTGCGCAGACGTCCACGGATGGACACGTTTGGCTGTACGTTGTACTCCGTGTGTCCCGGGGAGGGGAGGGGAGAGGAGGCGAAGAAAACTGGTCCAGCACCTTCCGAGCTTCCCATCTCCTCCTCCTCCTCCTCCTCCTCCTCCTCCTCCTCCTCCTCCTCCTCCTCCTCCTCCTCCTCCTCCCCTCACTCCAATTCCCGGATTCGGGAGTGATGCTTCTGTGTGCTTCTTGGTGCAAATAAACCGCTGCCTGGCCCTGGAGCGCAACCTGGCAGGGGAAAGACGGACGCGGCGCCCCGGCAAAGAGGAGAATAGAAGAGAATAGAATAGAATAGGATTCTTTCTTGGCCAATGGGTTGGAGACCCAAGGGATTTGTCTTTGGGGAGACAAAGCGATTAATCGGTTAATCATCCCCCCCCCTTCCCTCCAAGCCCGGCCTCTTGCCCCCCCCCCCGCCTTCCCATCCTCCTCCTCCTCCTCTTGGCGGCCTCGGAATCGCCGGCCGGCCGGCCTCGCCTCGTCCCTCCCCCGCGCGCCCTTACCGTGAACGGGGTGTCGTCGACGCTGCCCACCGAGTAGCAGTTGTCGCCCGGGTTGACGGCACCGGTGAGCACCTGGTGCAAATGCATCCCGCCCGGCCTCCTCGCGCTTGAGCCGAGCAAGCAAGCAAGGTAGCTGGCAACTAGGCAGGCAGCGGCCG